>NC_079891.1:25827873-25966343 GCF_024868665.1 Triplophysa rosa
AAAAATGATTACATAAATAGTTCCGTTATATATTGGCACTGATTATGGAAGTGACAATTAAAATGATTAGTGCTTCTAAAAAGTCTCAAGAATCAATGATGTATTATCAAACACATCATGCAAAGTATACGATGCTTAAATGACAAGTTGTAAACTGTTAACTGCATAAATTAATTTATTTAAGATGAACCATTTCATTTAAGAACCATATCTTTCTTTATATAATCTAAAGAACCTTTTGTGAAACAGAAAGGTTCTTTGGATGTTAAAGATTCTTTATCGAACCATACAGCCAAAAATGAAGTAAACGTTAACTGGAGATGGTCCTTCCTGGGGAGCAACCTTTCTTATAGCTTTCTTGGTCTTGAGCAATCTGCCAATAAAATAAAAAGCTTTAAAACCTAGAAACCTTTTTGAAAAAAAGATCCTTGATAAAATATTTATGTACATGTATTGGGTAAGATATCAGAAAAGGTCAAATGAACAAAAGAATTACTCATGAAACATATTCAACTATGAATTTAAGTTTCAGTTTCATACCGTATCCAGATAAGACCCTCCGAGGTTCCTGGCATCCCTGTCCCCCTTCACAGGTCGGGGGGTCTGTGTCTCTGCCTGCAGATGGCGAATGCGACTCTGGAGATGCTGCAGAAGTTTATATGAGGTAAAGTCCTGTGTACTTGAGGAATGTTGGAAGTCTGGGCCACTTTGAAGATCATTGGAGGATAATTGGGATTCTCTATAGTCTCTGCACTGCTACAAGAAGTGCGAAAAGCATGAATTTGTTTTTGTATGTGTTCTCTCACTACAATAAGTAATCTGCGGTATAACAACTAGGAATGTGACAAGAGAGGCCCAGTTATTTTTTTAGTCCATAAGACATATTTACTGTTTATATTGATTGATTTACCATAGACAGAAGTCTCATCTCATTTTCTAGTCTCTCCAGTCTTTTCTGCTGCTCTGCTTGCGGGTTTGGGACCCTTCTGTTTTGTGCAATAAAGGTAAATTGGAAAATCTAATACAGATTAAGAAAGTAAAAATTAGCAGTAACTCAATCTGGTGGTTGTAACCCCCAAGATAAACTCATATTGAACTCATATCATTCTATTCATGATGTTACAGTCTGTCATAAACGTTTGGAATAAGTTTTATGTTAATAGCTATGTTTTATTTCACTTTTTATTACACCTTTAATGAGTTTTATTGCTAATTTAAAAGCAATGTCAATCTGACCCCATCAGTGTGTGTGTGTGTGCGTGTGTGTGAGACCTCTCCAGCTCAGCTGTAACCTCCAACTGAAATTTGTGTGCAAGTCTTGCAGTGGTTTTGCCCTTCCACTCGGCCATGTTTTTCTGTACCAGCCTGAGTTCATCATCTTTCGCCTGCAGCTGCCTGCGCAGATGTGCAAACAGTCCGTCTGTGTCGTCATCATTCATGTGCAGCCTGCCTTTACATAGGCTGCTTTTTTCCTTCATGTGCTCCTTAAGATTAAAAATACACACATAGGTGTGCATAAAATGCTTTCAAATTAATTATCAATACCTTGTACATATTGTATATACAAGTACGCCTGTATAACTACCTGAATGAGTTTTTCTTTTAGAGAAGTCAGTGCTTGTTCCTTTTCCTTGGTCAGCTGTTCTTTCACCAGGCGTAGTTCTTGCTCCTGAAGTAAACATATAAATAGCATTTACTTATAAACAATGTGTTGGTGTGAGTTTGTACATGTGTTTTTCTCACCTCGTCATGGCTAAGCTGCAGTGTAGTGCGTCTCTGTGAGCTGATCTCATTCTTTAGATCATTTATAAGCTGTTGTGTGGCCTTTGTGACAGACTGCAGAGTCTGGAGAGCTTCAGGCATTGTGGGACTTAACCAGAGAATATACAGTTTTAACACATCGCACTAATAATTGCTTCTGATTAATCAATCACAACATTTACATATATGAAAAATAAAAGAAGATATTTTGAGAAATGTCTCAGTGGTTTTGTGTCCATACAATGGAAGCCAATGTGGGCAGATGTTGTTTGGTTACCAACGTTCTTCAAAATATCTTATTTTTTTGTTCAACAGAAGAAAGAAAGTCATACAGGTTGACACGAGGGTCCCTTTAACACACATGTGTTTGTACACGCATCGCGGGCCACCGCAAAGATCAAACTGAGCGCACCTGTCAGGCAGGTGTTTGCTCTCAAAAGTGAGGCCATTGAGTTTAAGCAGCTCCTGTAGGCAGGTACACTCGATGTGTATGTCCTGTGCCCAGTTCCTGTTCTGTCGCTCTTGTCTGGCTGATCTTCTCTGGTGTTTTTGGTCTTTCTCAGAGAGGGTTTCCCTCAGGTGCTGCAGCTCCTGTTCAGAGCGCTGTAAAGTCTCCTTCAGATGAGCCGCATCCTTCTCAGCCTGTTGTTCAACATAGTGTAAAACAACATTTTAGCGATAGTTCACACAAAAATGAAAATTCTGTCATCATTTACTTACCCTCAGATTGTTCCAAACCTGTATAAATGTCTTTGTTCTGATGAACACAAAGGAAGATATTTGGAAGAAAGTCAGTAACCAACAGATCTCATTTCCCATTGACTCCCATAGTATTTCGTTTCCTTACAACGGGAGTAAATGAGGGATGAGATCTGTTGTTAGATCACTGACATTCTTCCAAATATCGTCCTTTGTGTTCAGCGGAACAAATACATTTATACAGGTTTGGAACAACCTGAGGGTTTGTAAATGATGACAGAATTTTTGGGTGAACTACCCCTTTAGGGCTGAGGACAGCTTTAAAAACAGAATAAATAGATGAATCTCATCATAAGTAAAGATTCAAATATTTAGTATACTGTATAAAATGTGACCTATTTTCAGCTTTTTTTAGTGTTAAAGACATACATTTTCTCACAAATCCTTGTTACTAACCGACTTTGCTTACTTTCTGAAGCTCATTGACTTTCCTTTGCAGAGCTAGTGTGTTCTTTCTCTCTTTCTCCACCTCCTCTCTCTCTCTTTTTACTGCTTCTTCCACCCGCTCCTCCAGAAACCTACGCTGCTCTCTGAGAGCCTTCTCTCTTTGCTCCTCCCAATTTCTCTCCTCTTGCTTCAGAGCCTTTGCAATCTGTTACAGATGACATAAAATGCACTGTTTTTAGGGAAAACAACATTGAGCAAAAACCGGAACAATGAAGGACAACATCAAAAAGTAAACTGATTATTGTCTGAAAAAGGTTTAAAGTGATTCCCCTCAAAAATGAAAATTCTGTCATCATTTACTCACCCCTTGTCATTTCAAACCTGTTCGACTTTCTTTCTTCCCCAGAAGACAAAAGAAGATATTTTGAAGAGAGTTGGTATGTCATGGCTCTGCTTCCTTAGTCATGTTTTTCTTGGTCCTGTAGCAGAGCCATGACAAAGTCTTTGGTTATGTGTGGAGAGAAACATATTATTGTCTTTATGAAAATAATATACATTCTCTCCAGTGTCTAGTCTCTGTTCCCCTCCTCTAGTTTCCTTGTTATCCTTCCCTGAGTGTTTAATTAACCACACCTGCCCCATGTCGTTATCCCTCGTTTGTGTTTCCCTATATATACCCTCTTGTTTCTTTGTCCTGTGCTCGTGTATTACGTTGCGTTGAACTGCATTGTGTTTGTGTTCATGTTCGTGCGCTTACCCGTGTTCCTGTTCCTTGCCTGTTCGTGTTTTGTGAGTTTGTGCCTTGTATTATTTAAGACGTTTGGTCGTGTCCTTGAGTTTAGTTTATTGGTCTTGTTTTCATTTTGCCCCCCGTGGGAAGTCTTTTTGTTGTATATTTATTTCTTAGTTCGGTTTTCCCCCATTGTGGGTGTTTTTGTTCTGTTTTGTTTAAATAAATATATTTGTTAACCCCTTCATCACTGCTGCCTGCGCTTGGGTTCTCCTTCTACCAATCCGTGACATGGTAACCATTCACTTCTATTGTATGGACACAAAACCAATGCAAGTCAATGGGTGCCGATTAACAACATTCTTCAAGATATTTTCTTTTGAAGAAAGAAAGTCATACAGGTTTGAAAGGGTGAGTAAATGAAGACTTAAATTTTGGTTGAACTATCGGACAAAACCTTTTCCTGTGTTTCTCTTCTCAGCTCCTCTGTTTGCCTTCTCATCTTGTCCTCATACTGCTCTAGAGCTGCTTTGAGTCTCTTAACCTCCTCATCTTTCGTCTGTAGATAAAGGTGAATTTGAAAGGATCAGGAAAGTTTGTATTATATGAATTGTAATGACATGTAAGATACAAAAAACAAAATTCTATTTCTTGAAGGTCAACTTGTAAAGCATGGCACTACATTGGGTTCAATGTAAAGGGTCACTGAATAAAAGCATCTGACAAATGCCTAAAAATAGTATTGACTAGTATGACTGTTGACCTGAATGCAGTTGTGTACGGAGTCAACGCTCTGTTTGTGGGCTCGAGCTTGTTCAGTGAGAGCAGCTGATCTCAACTCATCTGCTTGTAGACGCACCTGGACACGCACATGCAAAGCAAACAGACGCTTAGTTTCACATTACATTTAAATGATCTGTGATAACGCACTCAGTGAATTAATCTGTTTACCGTCTGCAGTTCCTCTTGGTGTCTTTTTGTTAACCGTAATGTCAACTTACTGATCTCTTGTTCCTGAAAAAGAATGAAACATGTGAAACCCAATGCTAAATCCAAGGCTGATATGACAAATACATGACTATATGTTTCCTACCTTCTCCTTTTTTGTTCTGTTCTCTATTTCTGTCAACTTTAACTTGTTTTCCTTTCTAAGAGAACAGAGCTCCAGGTGAAGGGCTTTCTTTTCTTCCTCAAGCCCTCGCAGCAGCAGTTCTTTCTGGGCAACAGTTCGCTCCAACGCTGCAAACCGATTCACCTGCTGCTTTAGAGCTTCCTGTGAAGACTACACACATATCACACAAATCCTGAAATATTTAGTGTCCGTAATCTATACCTGCAATCGATTATACAGGACAGTGATTGTGGATTGTCGTAACATTAAGAAGAATGTTATTAAAATATTGTATCTTACTATCTTTCATATATCTTAATATACAGTCAAAGAAGTTGACCGGGATTACATTTCACAGTAAGTTGTTTACCAAATAAATATTTAAAATAAATCTTTGGAATCAAGTGCGAAAATGTACCTCTTTAACATGTTCTCTTTCTTTGACTGTATCAGCCAGCTGCTTTTCCAGGTCACTGCGTTTCTGTTGAAGGGCCTTAAAGTCCTCATCTTTCTGCTCCAGCTCCTGATTCACCTCATCCAGCCTCTGAGTAAGAGATTGAAAAAAACATGGATGACAAATAAATAGACAGATATACAGAGATATACATATGTATTCACTAATTCTTCCATTTTGAGAGCTTTCTGTTTTAGTGCTTTGAAATACAAATAAGAAAAAATGAAGAAATTGAAAATCGAATTGACCTCTTTCATAGAGTCCAGTGTGTCTCTGAAACGCCTCTGTTCTGAGAACAGCTCAGATTTTGTATTATTCAGCAGTCTGTCCATCTCCTCTCTTTCCAGAATGGATACACTACGGCTTATACACTGAAGGTGTGTAAAGAAATAGATCAAATGAGAGAAATAAGATAAAGAAAAGAGATCGTTCACACAAAAATGAAAATTCTGTCATGACTTACCCCTTAAGTTGTTCCAAACCTGTAGAAATGTCTTTGTTTGGTTGAACACAAAGAAAGATATTTGGAAGTTTGTTAAAAACTGAGATTTCTAGGGCACCACTGACTACCATGGTAGAAATAATTATTGTTTAATTTTCTGTTTTGTTGAACACAAAATAACATATTTTGAAGAATTTAGGAAAACAAACAGCCCTGGGGCACCTTTGACAACCATTTTAATGGTAGTCAATGGTGACCCAGAAATCTCAGTTGCTATTCTTCCAAATATCTTTCTTTGTGTTCAACAGAACAAAGACATTTATACAGATTTGGGACAAATTGAGGGTGAGTAATCCATGAGAGAATTTTCATTTTTGGGTGAACTGTCCCTTTAAATCACATTTAATTTCAAGCTGCATATCTAATATATGTATTTTATGCCCATTGAAATTGAAATAATATCAAAATAAAGAGAAAAAAATCAAAATGAAAAGAGAAACCGAGCAGGTGTATAATAAAATCATTATTTTACATTGTGACAGCTGATGTCATAGCTTGGTGAAGTCTTTTTCCTCTGAACTAAAGTGACCTGCTGGTCCTTCAGAACCCTGACCTGCTCCAGACATACATCCCTCTGGGCCTGCAGTTTGTGCAGCTCACACCTACAGTTCAATACAAAGAGATTTCTAATAAATATAAATTGTTACATGAATATAAGCCAGAAGGTTATGAAATGTACGGTTTACTTCATGCACTAAAGTTTGTTTTAATATTTTATGCACTTGATATTAACATCACAGTGCAAACAGTACTAATTGTGGTAAATATAATGATGTGCAAGTGGTAGAATGTAAAAAAAAGTGTCCATTAAGACCAGGATGATGTTTCTGTGTATTAAAACGTACCTTATGTTCTGGACTTGTGCTCTGCTGTCCCTCATAATGATCTGTAGAGAGTTTTGCTCTTTCTTAGTCTGGTCCATTTCCTCTCTCAGCCGCTCCAGAAATTGAACAACAGTCTGAGGATATAAGCTCGCTTAATAAATTAATTATAAATTAATTAATAAAAAGTCTCATTCTTTGTGTGTGTGTATTTCTATAAAAAAAGATCATACGATTTTTTGCTGCTGAAGCTTGGCAAGTGACAGCCTCAACTCTGTAAGCTGATCTTTATCCATTCGGATCTTGTCCTGAGGTCTCTCTGTGCTCTGAAAAATAACACACAAAGAACAATTTACATTTCTGCAATGAATTATGTGATGACAGCATCCATGAACTACACTGGCACTGAGTATTCATTGTTTACAGAAAGCAGACATAATGCAAGGTGAGATATTCACTCAGGTATCTCACAGTGTTGGAGCCACATCTTCCGCTCTTTTGAGAACTCTGTTTCTTTCCCTTCCTGCCAGATGGATGTCTCCTGCCTCTGGAGTACCGCTTTGAACCTTCACCACCCATCTCCGCGACATCATCAGAGCTACACAAACACAGAGAAATGTTAATTACATATAAAAACAGCACATTAGTATTAAAATGCTTCATATCATATAAGCATATTCTATAGTAGCTTATTTAAATTGGACAAAGACTTCATCTTAAAGTGATAGTTCACCCAAAAATGAATTTCAGTCATCATTTACTCACCCTCTTGTCATTTCAAACCTGTATGACTTTCCTTCTTCCACAGAACACAAAAGAAGATATTTTGAAAAAAGTTGGTAACTGAACAGCATTGGACCCCATTCACTTTTATTGTATGGACACAAAACCTGAACCTGAAAAAGTGAATGGTGTCCAGTTAACAACATTCTTCGAAATATCTTTGTGTACTGCGAAAGAAAGAAAGTCATACAGGTTTGAAATAACAAGAAGGGGAGTAAATGATGAATTTACATTTTTGGGTGAACTATCCCTTTAAATCATTGAGAAGCCTCATTACCTGGAGGATTGAATATTGTTTTGGAAGCCTGGTCCTGTATAGAACACATTTCCTCTGCTTAAACGAAATCCTACTGGTACACACAATACGATTTTTTTTTTAAAGTTTAATAGCATTTATTAAATTTTACATGTATTCTGCACATTTATATGTAGTTGAGATTTGAGCTGAGCACTCTCACCTGGACTATTTTTGTTAGTGAATGCGGACTTCAGGTGCTGTCGAACCTTCTCTGAGCACACTGTGTCCAGATCAGTGTCTATAGTGACCGAATCAAAACTCTGCATGTGAATCCCTACAAGAGAGAACAATATTACAAACATTTACTCACCCTCGAGTTGTTCCAAATCTTTATAAATGTCTTTGTTCTGATAAACACAGAGAAATACATTTGGAAGAATGCTTGTAACCAAACAGTTCTGGACCCCATTGACTACCATAGTAGGCAAAAATTACTTTATATATTTTTTTCTGTTGAACACAAAAGAAGATATTTAGAAGAATGTAGGACAGCAAACAGTTCTGGGGCACTTTTGACTGCCATTGTCATTTTTCCTACTATAGTCAATGGGGTTCAAGAACTGTTTGGTTACAAGCATTCGTCCAAATATCTTTCTGTGTGTTCAACCAAACAAAGACATTTACACAGGTTTGGAACAACTAGAAAGTAAATCATGACAGAATTTTCATTTTTGGGTGAACTATCCCTTTAAAGAAGTTTCCTGATCGAATACAGGTCACAGCGATTCAAAACAGAGGTATAACTTTAACAAATCTGAAAAGGGATCAAAAGAGTTAGCCAGAAGATACCTGTGAGGTGCCTAAGAGGTGTTTTGGATGGATACTTTGGGATATTTTTTGATCTTTGAGGATAGAGGCTTCTCTGAGGCTCAGTGAGGTCTGCAGTGTCACTGCTGGTAATGGGAACATCAGGAGCTGGAGCCAGAGATAAAAAGATTAGTCATGCGTGCTTTAAAATAATGATAAATTCACTGAATTCCAATGATACATTTATATGTCAACATTGTACACTGTCAATCAAGATAAAAAAAATCTTTCTACATTATGAAAGCTTTTTCCATGTTTGAGATCAAATCAGTACCCACTTTTCTTTGGTCACTCATACCTTTATCAGACAGGTCCAGCATCTCATCTCTGAAGCGTGCTGAGAAGTCCTCAGTACAGATGCTGTCCATCGTGAGCTCATCCTCTTCATTTCCCAATCCTGCTACTTCTGAACTCTTCCCAAGAAGCTTCTCCAGCCTCCATCGGCACTGTTCAGCCCTGGACACTGAGCGCAAGCTGCCATTTACTTCAGAATGCCACACGTCTGACTCCCTCAGAATATCCGCTGTCTGATGTTCTGTTTGGTCACCTTTGCCTTCTAACATTTAAAAAAGGAATGATCATTTATAATACTGTTTAAAGAAAAGCACTGTGTCCATTAAGAATATTAAGAATGATAAAAGAATGATTCTTTGTTTGGGAAGGGCAGTAATACAAAACACAACGCTATTTATCTTCAGAAGAAAAATTCTAATGATTTATAGCCAAACCCAAACTCAATCTGATTCTAGACATTTCTGCAGAATATCTGTATATTATATTATATTATATCTTTATAATAGAATATACTAATGTTTATTCCGCAATGTTGCAAGGTGTGAAAGACTTGGGTTATAATGTATATAATATAATATCTTCTTTCTAACAAACTTTATTCTTATTATTACCTGAAGGGGTGGATGATGTTTTATCATTTGTTGGAACAGTGCTTCCCAAACCTGTGTCTTTACTTAAAGACAGACTCCCTTCAAGATGACCTGAAACATTATTAAACTAATGCTCTGTTGCAGAATAATAAGATATTAAATAAAATATATTTTTATTTTACAAAACTACCCACCTGAGGAAGGAAATTCATTTCTCTTGGAGTTCACTCCACGCATTTGTCTGAGGCCCTGGGTCTAAGGTTGAAAAACGAATTCAGACTTGCGTTATGTCCTTTCTGTCGTTAAAATAAAACAACATATTTAACTATTTTAATGAACTAAAAATGACTGACATATAGATGACTCAGTTGTGCATCAATAGGATCCAGCAGACGATCATAGTAGTCATGGGACAGAGACATGAGTCCATAACCATCAACACCCCCATCCACTTCTGAAAAGACACAAATCTACATTTGTCATATCACAGCAGATTTATTTGAGCATGCTAGAGAGTGAATAGTTTTGACCTGCAGAGATCAGCTCATCTGTGTTCTCTCCAGAACATTCATGATCAACAGTTTCCATGACTGTCCTAAAAACACACAACCAAAATTCATTAAAGGAATAGTTCACCCAAAAATCTGAAATTTGTCATGAATTATTCACTCTCTAGTTGTTCCAAACTTGTATGAATTTCTTTGTTTGGTTGAACACAGAGAAAGATATTTGGACGAATGCTTGCAACCAAGCAGTTCTTGGACCCCATTGACTACCATAGTATAGGAAAAATGACAATGGTAGTCAAAAGTGCCCCAAAACTGTTGCTCACCTACATTCTTCAAAATATCTTCTTTTGTGTTCAACAGAACACATTTTTTAAAGTAATTTTTCCTACTATGGTCAATAGGTTCCAAGAACTGTTTGGTTACAAGCATTCTTTCAAATATCTTTCTCTGTGTTCATCAGAACAAAGACATTTATACAGATTTAGAACAACTCGAAGGTGAGTAAATGATGATGCTTATATTTGAGTGAACTATCCCTTTAATGCATGCTTTAAAAATAATCAAATAAAGCAAAATACAATCTCTCTCTCTTTGAAATTGAGAGCACTGATTCGTGTCTTTTTCATTAGAGCCAAAGAAGACAGTTTTGGGGGAGTTGTTGATTCATGGTTGCCCAGGAAACACAACTGAAAGGGACCCAAACAAAGAACCCAAGTCATGACATCAAACATTTCATAACACAACATTGATAAATATTTAATATCTGTTTATTTAATGTAGATAATTGCTGGGTTCATTTTGAGATGCATTTTAACAGACAAAATGAATAAAAATAAAAAATCCCCTGGAAGACTAAAACAAACACTTTGGAAGATGACTTTTTAAAACTTTTTAAAATCTCAGTGACAGTGTGTATTGTATATTAATTCAGATTTGCACTTACTGAAAGTAATTCCTCTCGAAGTTTCCTTCCAACGGGATTGAACATTTGTTGACTTGTAGAAATGCATGCGTCCAAGCGTCATGGCAACCATACACAGCTACTAACTGCTGGACCAGAAACTTTCGGAGGGCTTTTGTGCGAAAGCACAACACATATCGTACCGTATTAAAAAAGGTTACGTTTATTTTCATTTTTTATTATTATCAAGAGAATATAGAGTAAGTAAATAAATACAAAGAAATTAGAAAATATTACCTCAAATAAACAAGGCACATAAAACAGACAAGACAACATGGGGAGCTTTTAACACAATCTGGCAACTCACGTCATCCCGCAACTATCGCGATAGGGTTTATGTTGTTCGCGCTGACAGTGCAGTGAAACAAGTTTCATCCTTGATGATCAGCACTTTCAAACGAAAAGTGAATTTAAAAGACACATTTACAAGCTTACGGTCGAATTTACTCTGTCATATGTTGCCCTTTTAAACAAGCAAGGTTAGTATTTTTTATATTCTACGAGCGTTGGTAAATAAGGTTAGGATTGAATCATTATGCTAACCAGTTGTTAGCAGCAGGACATGACATTTGTGTTATTGATACGGATGTCAGCTTGAGTCTATAAGCATTTACATCGCTTGAATGAATAAATCCAGGTGTTTTCATGCTGTGTTTTGCGGACACTTAATATAGTGTTTCTATTATGTCTTTTATTGTAAAGGTAGGCGATATCTGTTATGAGAATACTTGCATTGTAAGTAATAGTAGGACTAACATCTAGCAACAGGGTCGTAAAATCAAATAGTAAAAAAGGCATTATTAGTAAGGCAATATTATCATGATAGTTCTTTAACGGTGTGTGAGAGTACATTTTAAACCTAGAGTTAGAAACCCAGATGAATCTAAAGGTTGCCAGCATTCAAGTTTGATGTTAAATCTCATTCAGATTTGATTTGTGCGTCTATCAGGTGAATTAGTTGAGAAATGGCCTCATACTTCGATGAGCATGACTGTGAACCTACAAATCCTGAAGAACAGTACCGACAGAATGCATTGCTGGAACTTGCGAGGTAACAAAACGACGCCATCTAGAGGATTTAGAAAAACATTGCATTGATGTGTGGCTGGAATTGCTGTACCTTTACATCCTTAAAACACCAGATTGATAGTATATAGTCATGTTATATACAAAGTATATCATGTAAGCTAAAACTAAGCTCTATAGTTAAGGTTACGTTTGTCAGCTGTGAGGATGTAACTGATAACAAATGTTTTCTGGCTGAAGGTCTTTAATGCAGGGCCTCGATATAGACTCAGGTTCATTTGATTTGTCAGACTGGGACCAGCGACTTCCTCCTCCTGCAGCGAAGGCTGTGGTTCAGAGTCTTCCTGTGGTCATTATCTCCCCTGAACAAGCAGGTGACTGTCTGTTGTTTTACAGTCAGCTCTTATAAGTTAGCTATACATTAATACAAAATAATGACTCCGATAATCAATCAAATATTTGTTGAATGTTATAGTTAAAGTAGGGGTCATGTTGTTGTTCATGTGTTGTAGCATTGCCAACATTTTGAGTGAATACGAGACTTAAATCGATGTCTGCTACATGTGGTTCACATTCTTCGTTTAACAGATAAAGGACTGAAGTGTCCAGTGTGTTTATTGGAGTTTGAAGAGCAAGAGACCGTAAGAGAGATGCCGTGTAAGCATCTGTTCCACACGGGGTGTATTCTGCCGTGGCTCAGTAAGGTACTATGCAAATGTATACGATCCTAAGACTTTTCTAGAAGAGAATTACTATTAGATAGTGTGACCTCATCATAAGAATTATAAAATTACAGACCAATTCATGTCCCTTGTGTCGACTTGAACTACCCACTGACAATCCAGACTATGAGGAGTTTAAAAAAGATAAGGTATGACACAGCTGTTTTCTTATTTAAGCAAGTTTACTGTTATCAAGTAATTTGCATATTTATGGTTTGTATATGGATTTTATAGTTTTAGACTCCACAATATATACGTGTTTGTATATTCTACAGGAACGGAGAAGACAAAGAGAACACAGGCTGGAAGATCTACATGGAGCCATGTATACATGACTTGAATATGAATGGAAGTGAGAGTTTACTCGGCAGGGATCAGACTTTGAATGATTGAGTTTGCTTGTACTTGAAAAAACAGCAATGTTTTAAATTATATCTTTTTTTACTGTATGGCTATGCACCGAGACCTGTTTGTATAAAAGATGTCACTGAAATGTAGCCTTATAACAACGTTCAATTTTATGAAATGTTAAAGGTTTATTGCTAAAAGTAGTTTTATGTTATAATGTGAAATTACATTTGATCCATGATTTAGAATCAATACACTTTGCTCCCTGAAGAGATTACATTCCTTATTTCTTTATCGTCCCTATAATAAGCAATGAACGCCTTATTTAATACTATAATTAGCGATTATTTACATTGTCGTCCTTTTCCAATTAGGAAATGTAAGTATGTGGGTTTTAGATGTAATGTAACTTATCATAAAGGCAAACATAAAATGTTTTGATCACTGCAGCAAAGTTTCGAGCTGAACATACATCCATAGAAGTGTTTGAATTACTTTTCTCATATTCTCTTAAACTTGTCTACACATTTGGTTTATGCCATTGGTCTCAATACAAACATTATCTTCAAAAGATCACAGACAGAGATACATATACACTTGTTTATTTCTCATTGGATGTTTTGGTAGTTATTTCATATAAATCTCTTGTCAAAGAATAAGCATTGAAATGATACGTAAATCTGAGTACATATGTGATTTATAAAATAAAAATATTCTTTGTATTGTTTTCTTTTGATTTTGTAGCGTGAACCTTACATCTTCATTGCAATCCCAACAGACTTGTTGATAAAAAATGTTCAACTATATCATTTAAAGGCATCAGAAAAATATCTATCCATACAACAGCTAAAAGTCAGAACATCAAAAAGAAACATTTAAACCCAAAGCCAGCTGTTTTACCTGTCTGAAAATATCCATAAAAGTAGTCTTGATTTATGCAGAGATCCTTAACCCAATATAAAAGGATGAAGAAAAAAAAAAGGATGCAAAGAAGTACATCATTGTCTCACAAGTATACATACATTTCAAAAGTTGTCAGAAAACTTGAACAAAATATCAGTCAATTTTCCCACCTGACAGTACAGCTTTTGACCAAACCAAACGGGTAAAAAAAGATAACTCTACAACCCTTAAACCATATTTTGCTCTAAAGTGACCTATAAATAATTGACCTATTAGCTTCAAAATATGCATTAAATGCAATGTTAAGTATTGCATGTCATTTATAATAATTGTTGAAATCCATCAAATCAGCACTTCTGCATGTGACAAAACAGGCAATAAATGAGAAATTACATCAATGTTAGGTTCATAAGCTGAAACTTCAACTTTTTCCTTAAAATTCTATGTTCATGTGTTGTATAAAACAAATATGACCCTTTATGCAATTATCACTGTATGTTTGGCTTGAGTTGACTTAGGTATGTTGTAATGATAACCGTACAGGAAGCAATGAAATCAGTATCAATTGGATTTAATCGACACTTTCATCTATGCACCCCGTGAAACATCTTTTTCATGAGAGCAGTCAAACAATGCTTCAATAGCTCTCCGATAAAAGTGACAACAAAGATAAACACATACTGTATGATGCCTAGAGACTATGTCTAAATTTACAGTGTTATCATTGGCGTGAAACTGAGAGGCAGCACAAACCCATTGAAGGGCAAAAACACATACAGAAAGAATAACTGGCACATTTCTGTGTGACACAAAAGAATTCAAGCATGATGAAAAAGCAATAGGGAGCCTCTGATTGACAGCCTGAATTGAAATCATCACAGATACCACAGTAACATTAAGGCCACCATAACCACTCAACCCTCAAAAAGTTCAACTATGGTTTCCTAGGTTCCAGCCTGGACACCAATTCACGAACCATTTTGAAATGTAATATTGCTGTACTGCATTGGCATAACTTTCTAAATGACACTGGTTTCTCTGTGGCTATGTGTCCTACAACACATAAAAGTAATCAAATGAAATAAAATGCATTCAGTGTACCTTTAACTAAATGAGATGCATCCTTTGGCAACAACAAAATATGAAAAACTTTGAAAAGAAATGTTGACTCATGTTATGTAGAATATAACTCGTTCCACACCATTTGTAGTTATGTCACAATGAAGCACAAAACTGTTCAAAGCAAACGGCAGAAATGTTTGGAGATATGCAGGCAGTAAGTCACTAGGTGACTGGATGTGGCATTTTCCGAATGGGTTTTAATGACCCGTAAGACGGAGACATTATTAAAAAACTGAAAGAAAACAAAAACATTTTACCTGTACCTGCTTTAAAGGTACAGTAAGTACAAATGTAATTACTCTAAAACGTATTAACTTACAAGGAGGGCGGAGTTTGAGCTGGTGTCACCTTGCATCACTTCCCTTTCTCAAAGTGGAAAAACAAGACCCACCTCATCAAGAAACAAAAACTGAACAAAACAGGAACAAAGCAAGCCAACATGACAATAAAAAGGCCACAATTACTATACACGATTTTGTTTTTGTATTAAATTATGTTTAAAATCAATTTAACGCTTTAAATGATATTTCAATTAAAATCTTTTGTTTCTCTTCTAATTCCAAAATAAGGTTCTCATATAATTCCGCCATACTTTAGACATTCACTATTTCAAAATATAATACTTGAATCCTGATAGTCTGCAATGAAAATGTTATAAATCACGACCCTGCCTGTGAAAACCAGACTAAAATCTCATAATTATGAAATTTAAAGCATCAAAGTTTTAATTCCATTTGTCATGCCATTACTCAGTCAATATTGTATTTTACATTATGTGGGATGATTTTATGTAGAAAACAATGGCCAGGTTCATAAACACAGCTTTGCTTAAGCCAGGACTATGCCTTAGTTGAATTAAGATATTTATGTCGCTTTTATATAATGCCTTAGAAGAATACATTACTGGTGTGCATCTCCAGACAAAACAATGGCACAGATATATTTTAAGATATTTCTGGGCAAGTTATATTCAGTTAAGACAGGTCACACATTCATTTTAGTCTGGGACTAGCCTTAAGCCTCGTCTGTGAAACCGGGCCAATAAGTTTTAACTTTAGCTGGGTTTTCGCAGGCAGGGTCACATCTGTGTTACGTGCAAATCCATTGCAACAGCAAAGTTGGGCAAACAGTAGCAAGCTCAACGAGAGACACCCCTGAAACATTTGTGCAAACGTAACCGTAAAAAATATATTTAATCGCCCAGTGCAACAGTTTAGGCAAAACAAACCATGTGACCAGGGCCCCCATTCTATCTTTAAAAAATAACTATCCTGTCCTTCTCGTCAGCCTTATAGCAAAACCAAAAAAGGACAAAAAGCAGACAAATCTATCAAACAAACATAAAATCTCGAATCTTGCATCAATATAAACAGCCACACATGTAAACCCAATTGATTTTTAATCTGTATTGACTTTGACTGGACGGTTCTTTTAAATCTCGATCACTTTAATCTTAAAGTGTGCCTCAGAGCACCACTGTGAGGCTTTCCACCCGGCAGGACGTGATCGCGTGTGCGATAATAAAAGGATTAAAGCATTGCTATGTTTTCAGGAGTGCAGTTCAGATGGGTGGAGGTACTACTTCCTCCTGGGGATTTTAACCCTTTGGTGGCACCACCTCCTAGGGCTCCTACTTGGACATCGTCTCCGATGAGGACTCCGGACCCATGAGAGAGGCTCCGCTGGAGGCCGGCCAACATGGTGTTGGTTGTGACGGTGCCAAATTCGTAGGTGAAAGTCCCGTAGAATACAAGGATGACTACAGTGAAGACCCACTCACAGATGGCTGCTGCGTGCTGTAACACGAAGCTCTCGTGGATGAAGAATACTCCACCTGAAAGGGGCCGGTCAAGGAGCGTAACATTTTTTCAATGAAAATGAGAAACAGAGAAATGCACGAACACACAGCTGTTATAATCTGAATGATGAGAATGGTGTGTGCATATTAGGTGTCTTATCCATGAATATTTGGTGATATACACACGCAGACTACCCCATGAGAGTCCATGAACAATCACACAAAAAAGCTTACAACTGGAAAATACAGTATAAACTGTCTAGTGTTATGTTGACCTTATGTGACAAGTCTTTAAGGTATAATGGCAAGTCTTCGCTTACAAAAAGTCTACTTAAAACAAAATTAGGCTCAACAAATGCAGGCAAAAAACAAAACAGCATGTTAAAACTATATTTGTGTATAGAGCACACAATTTACAGTAATATGGCAACTATGAAATTAGGGAAGAAATCTATTAATTACTTATGGCCAAGACTGGCAAAATAGCTGTGCATAGTTACATCTCCCAGCTACCGCACATTTTGCTCCAGTTTGGAAAAAACAATTCATAAATCATTGAAGAACACAGGAGAGATAAAGCAGAAAGGCCGGGAGACTCCAGCTGAGCTCATCCGTCTCCATGCCAACATCTATTGTTGAGCAATTGGATTATACCTGCACTACGATATAAGAGACATGGGCTTGCTGATCGTGACAGAAACCTCAAGAGCCAGAGATAACAGCTGAGCAGTGAGCACTGCACAAAATATGACTTTTCTTAGACCTCGCCCTTTTGTAACTTCTTCCTGCTCTTTCCATACAATGAAAGTGAATGGTGACCAGAGGCCGTTCAGCTCCAAAATGTCAAAAAAGCATCACAATAGTATCTTGGTAATCATTGTATGGAGATGTGCAAGGGTAAACACTGGCATTCAATATTAAAACAGATGTTAAACGTAGTTATTAATAAGAAAAATCCATGTGTTTGTGCAGGGTTTCGTTGTTTAACTCAAACAAGCGATGCTTGTCAAGTGAAATTATGTAAACAAAGTATTAAATGCGTAGTTTACCCTAAAATGAGAATTATGTCATAATTTACTCACCCTCTTTGTTTTTTAAACATGCATGACTTTATTTCTCATGCAAAACACAAAAGATATTTTGAAGAATGGAAACAAAAACCATCGGTCCCCATTCACTTCTATTGTATAGACACAAAACCAATGCAAGTCAATGGGGAACAACAGTTTTCTGTTACTAATATTCTTCAAAATATCTTCTGTTGTGTTCTGCACAAGACAGTCATACAGGTTTTAAATTACACGAGGGTGAGTAAATGATGACAGAATGTTTATTTTGGAGTAAGTGAACTATCACTTTAAACAATATTTGTGAACACTCATACATAACACTCAGCAAGTAAGGATACTAAGAACCAGCGTGATGAGAGCACCAGTAGCCAGTGCCACACGCACGTGAGCCATCCAGTAGTCCAGAGCAGTGACAGCCACCCGATACGTCAACACACATTGCAAACACACGAACAGAATGCCTGCTGGGAAGGCAGCGCCCGCACCTACGTAGTGAAGTGTTTTAGCGTGGTCCACCTGGTCAAAAAGCATCAAGTATTATTCCAGTGCTAACACAGCACCACTGAAAAAGAGACGCAGCAAAATTAAAAGAGCACTGAAAACAAAACACAACAGATTTGGATGCGCTAAATACCTTTTAGAGCACTTACACGTTTGTCTATGTCCAAAAAGAAACGTCCTTACTGCACACTCAGCGTAAGGCACTATTAAGGCTGAGGGAGTGAAATTCCTTCTAAAATCCATTCTGAGGAATGAGGCTGCCCTCACGGATCAATACTAATCACTTTGAGAACATCAACCTCTTTGAAACACTCTGATGCTGATGATCGACGCATCAGTCTGATGCACTGAATTTACTGCCCCTGACAAGAGCAGAAGTTGAAGTGTCAGCTCTTAAATGTCTTCTTCTCATACAACAGCACACGCAACAGAAGGCCAAAAAATATGATGTGATTCTTTGTTCTGATGAACACAGAGAAAGATATTTGGAAGAATGGTTGAAACCAAACACTTCTTAGTCACCATTGACTACCATAGTAGGAAAGGTTACTGTTTGCTTTCCTACATTCTTCAAAATATCTTCTTCTGTGTTTAACAGAACAAAGAAATTTATAAAGCAATATTTCCTACTTTGGGAGTCAATGGGGTCCAAGAACTGTTTGGTTACAAGCATTCCTCCAAATATATCTCTCTGTGTTCATCAAAACAAAGACATTTATACAGATTTGGAACAACATGAGGGCGAATAAATGAAGACAGAATTTACATTTTTTGGTGAACTGCTCCTTTAATGCAACAAAAAGAAAGACACAAAGACACACCTGGAAGTTGCCCACCATGACCAGTCCCACAGCATTGGTGCATCCAGACACCAGTCCACTGGTGTTGAGCCAGCAGTGGTTCCTGTGCTCGATGATCTGAGCGTAGCGAAGCAAACACACCAAAACCACTGGAAACAGAAGAACAGAAACACTGAAAAAACAAAACTCGCGTGCAACTTCCACATACCTTAACAAATTCCTTTTTTTGTCTGGTTCCTTTAGTGTAACTTAGCATAAACCCACAAAGGGTATTGCTGAACATATTGGCAGAGAACTATGCTGAGTATTACTAAGTTGGATTTGCAAACAAATTACGCTCAATCTTTTCTGAGAACTAATTTAAATCTTCCAGGCCAAACAAGTAATTTGTTTTCAAAAGCAGCTTAAAGGGATAGTTCACCCAAAAATGAAAACACGGTCATCGTTTACTCACCCTCTTGTCATTTCAAACATGTATGACTTTCTTCTGCAGAACACAAAAGAAGATATTTTGAAGAACGTTGACAGTACCCATTCACTTCTATTGTGAGCATTCTTCAAAATATCTTCTTTTGTGCTCTGCAGAAGAAAGTCATACAGGTTTAAAATGACAAGAGGGTGAGTAAATGATGACAGAATTTTCATTTTTGGGTGAACTATCACTTTAAGTGTCTAAACACTTTCTGGGGCGACTTGTATATACATCACGTTTTACCTTTTAGCTGTGCACACACACGATTCTAATTGTTCAAGTCTCTTATTTCTCAGATCTTAGTATCTTATGTGTTATAATAACACCCCACAGACTTCTCATCAATACAAACAGATGAGAACCCATCAATGTAAATCAAACTCCTAATCTTGCAGTTGCACCATATCAGCTCACTCAATACAAAACAAACAATGGAGCAAGACAAACATTCATCAGTGTTAAAATACGCAACACGCCCCCTCATGCAGTTAAATGTCTGTATGACACCCCTGCCACTGTGACTCAATCAGTATTGCATCGCTAAATACTTCTAGTCATGCTTCTGTGCTTTGTTATGCGAGATGCCACCGCCAGCGTGGAAATATGAGATGGCATTCTTACCCATGAAAGCTCCCACATTACCGATGAGACTGAACAGACAGCTCTCCGGAGGGTAAGATCCACACTTACTAAACCAAAGACAAAGACGACTCGGTCAGGTCACGCTGGAAATAATCGAGAGCTCGGAATAAAGCTGGCATAACTACCTGATGAGGGGGATGTCTTGAATGGTACAGCATGTTTTCGGGAAGCCTGGCTTGGCCGTTTCCTCTGTGCACGTCACGTTGTACGACCTTAAAATAATCACAGTGGATGTCGATGATGTGACAGATGATGTGAACTTCACATTCTACACACTGTGGAAATAAAGCTCCACTTACCAGTTTTCGACAGGACAGACGTGGTGGTTCATTACAGCCATGGCATATCTGAGGACAGAACAATGCGTTATTGTATACGCAGGGTTTTCCTGGCTCAAAATGAGGCGAAGGTGGTGCCATCCTGATCTTGTACACACACACGTAGGCCTACCGTACCTTTAAGTGGCTTAACCAAAGTGACTTTGAGATTGACATATTAAAAGTTCTAACAAAATTAGATAAAAATGACAATTATTAAGTTATATAAAACATTACTTTTATTCAACCAAACAGAAATGTTTTTTTTAATCAAATAAAGCATTTTTATCATTTCAACTAACTTTTCAGCCCACAATAGCCAACTGAATTAACCAGTCTTTCAAAATGAGGAAAGCTCATTCACATCTTGCATTCTCTGTGGTTCACTTTAAATGATTCAATGATCTCTTATATTCGCTAGTGACTGAAAAGTTCAATAGTTTAAATGAATCGGTTCAAATGAGTCATTCGTGTGCGAGTCATTCTAAACGCAATGTGCGTTCATACTGGCGAAATCGCTGTGTACAGTATATGCTGATTCAACGATCCAACTGCACAGCTAAAGACATTACAATGATGTACATCATGTTAATTTAAGAAATTTCAAGAAATTAAACGTACTTGGATGCAAAACAAACAGCCGTGAAACACAGGCTGGCTCTGCAACTCTTTTTAGCGCCTCAGTGTGCTGATAACGAAACCGCGCCTACACTGTGGCGTAATGCCGCAACTGCAGTTACAAATGACAGTCTGTTAAATGCACGCAGCATTTCTTGTGAAGACTCACAACATAATTTTGGCGAGAGCCTGAGGCGGCACGACATTTGACGGAGGCGGCCGCCTCCAATTTCTCTATGCAGGAAAAACCCTGATACGTTTCCAATTTAAAGCTAAAGCGATGTGTGAAATGACTTTCTTTCTTTTGCAGAAAACAAAAGAAGATATTTTGAAGAAAGTTGGTAACCGAAGAGAGATGGTACCCATTCACTTCTATTGTATGGACACAAAACCAATGCAAGTGAATGGGTACCGACATTGTTTGGTTTCACAACATATTCTGCAGAAGAAAGAAAGTCATACAGGTTTAAATGACAAGAGGGCGAGTAAATGATGACAGAATTTTCGTTTTTGGGTGAACATCACTTTTCCCTCAATGTTAAGAACAACTAATGTGATGGGTAATAATATTCATATATATAATCTATAGATTGTTGTGTGACAGCACATTGAAACACTCACACTATCCATATCCCAGTGATGGAGAAGGCAGCCAGGCTGACAGGCAGTATGATCCAGGCAGTCATTGGTCTGACAGTGAGGCGGCCGGTCTGTCCCAAGCATGAGGGGGAGGAACACGAAGGACTGACAGGGGGGACACAGGGGGGGGTGACGAGGGGTAACTGACATGCAAGGACACACAGGGAGGGGACATGAGAGGAGGAGAGGGATGCCACACTGTTCCTTCCTTCCGGCCGCCAAATCCAGGCCTAACCAATAGATAGATAGGGAATCAGAGATGGATGAGAGGTACACAATGTTATAAACAAACCAGTACACATGCACAACTTTGAATGGAATTTGCATGTTTTATGGGTGTGTTCACACTTGGCTTGTTTGGTTTTTAATAAAACTAACACTGGTTTGATTGCTCTGTTAGTGCAGTTCATTTGAAAACGTGTGAAAGATGCCAGTCGAACTTTGGTGCATACCACACAAGCAGACAAGACCGTGGAAAAGATGGTTCTCGGGTACACCTCTTCTCTGGTGCGGTTTGACTGACATTTAAACGCAACACAAATCAAAGAGAACTAAACTACCCAAAAATAGCAAGTCTTAAGAAAAATAACATGATTTCAGAACATAGAAAAAGCATTTTTTAAGTCTATATTCTAGGGGATTTCTATGTGTTTATTTGGACGGGACAGTAGAGAGCAGACAAGAAAGTGTTTGTTGGAGATAACGTTAGGGGAGCGGGATCGGCAAAGGACTTGCCGTAAGCGTACAGGCATTGGATCAAATCGCAAGATGTAAACACTGATCCAGAGGCACTTCCGGATTCATTTTTTATTTATTTATTTTTAATCGTACATAGATCATTAAAGGTCCAGTGTGTAATATTTACGAGGATCTATTGACAGAAATGCAATATATATACCAGGGCTGTACAGTGCGACATATATGCAGATGTGTAAAGAACCTGAAAACCATACTTAAGCAAAGTACAGATACCTTGCAGCAAAAATTACTCCATTACAAGTTACAAGTCAACAATTTCAAAACGACTTCAGTAAAAGTCTAAGAGTATCTGATTTTAAAAGTACTTGAGTATTTTACTCATACTGAATGTAGGCTCAAAGAAGCACTAGTCCTCAACACTTAAGAGACACGTCAGTGAAAAACTAGAAACAGTTGATTCGTGAGGAGAGCAATCGCATTTATTTTCTTAAATCATAATAAGACTGAACACCTCAAAATTGCAACAAATCATGGTCGACACCATAACCTACGTCAAACAACCAAGTCTCATTTAAGCTCAAGTGCTGTTTGTTTGCTCCTTTAAATCTTTGTTTGTTGCTGTCACATTGCTCCTTTAAATCTTAAATATTCTTGAATTTGTTTAACATTTTACTTCGGTTATAAATGTTCTGGTGGTTGTATTTTGTTCAAATGTGTATGTAGTTTTAAAAAACTGAAACGTTAAAACAGTGTTATTATATTTATGTCATCCGAAGTGATCTATATACCACGGGGCCACTTTCTTAGTATAAAGGAGGAATTTCTGCCACTGTTTTAACTCCTTTAGACTTTCAATGAGCTCTTTGTAAGACTTTTGCTGGTAAACAATGTCAGCATATGTACTGTAACTGTACATGCATACAATCATTGTAAACACATAAAATAAAGCAGAAATGTTGCCTCAGCTTAGTTACTTTATGACATCAAACTGACAAAACCTTACGCAAATCTAATCATTGTTATAAGTTTACCATTGTGAACCAAACAAGTTACAGATTGTAGCTTTAGGATGAATTCGGGTAAACTGAGATGCTTTGACAATGAGAGATGTCTCGATTTACATAAATTCACATGAAATTGAACAAGATAAACAATCTAAAGTCTTGATTCTATCCAGATAGTTTAACATTTCACGACCGGTGGCTAAAGGGGAGGGGTATTGTATACATTTTGATTAAAATTATAACTTGCTCTGAGGAATCATTCACAATAAATGAAATGTGCATGAAGTAAGCAGATCAAACTTGATTTCATGTTCATTTTAGCAGCCAAGCAATTATGCTTACACAAAAATAATAGTTATCATTTAACTCAGTGTTTCGGCTTTGCCCTTTCGCTATAATGATTATTAGATAACCAGCAGCCTGAGTTTGTGTAGTGTATTGACTTTGGTCTTAAAAACATAAGCTTGACTGGAATTCTGCACATGACTGCCACATGTTGGCTGTGTTTCAAAACCTACAAACCAATGTGTTGTCCTACACCACTGATGATAAAGGTATGATGTCCATCAATGCTGTCAGTATCTAACCTGTCACCTCATTAGGTTTTCAAACTCAAGTCGCTCTCTGCAAAATCGTATTAATGTCTTGTAAACGCTATAAAGAGATTGTAGGAGGATGCGTGGTTGTGTTTAAACCCAAAATCTAGAACGATTTGCCAACTTTAAGATGTAAAAGAATTAGCACAGCCACTGTTGACATCACCAACTCAAGCAGGTTAACGTGCTACTGATGTCTTGCCACACAAACACTCATTTGCAGTACACTGTGCAGTATAAACTAATGTGTCAGGTGTCTATCGTTAAACTCACAACAAACCGTAACATTATGCATTTATTCTGGCTCGATTTACGTGAAGCAATTCCATGTTCGCCATGCTAACTAGCAATGAAAGCTACATACACATGTTGCGTTTAAAAAAGGCTATTTTCCTATGCAACACTTTTTGGCTAACTTAAATTAATTTGCGCCTCTGATATTGAAAATAATGTCGAGGTAGGTAGCTAACTAGATGCTGAAAACACCAGAGAGTCACACAAACCTTCGAAACCAATACTACAGTAGTAGAAAGCACATTTATTACTCAATTAGAAGCCAATATAAAAGACGAGACTCGGTTCTGCCGATGACATTCGTTGATACTTGATGGTAAACAAGACATTGACGCGCACATACCTTGCGTCCTGCTACTCCCTGCTTCCAACCTCACTCAACCTTGGTGTTGCTTTAAGGCACTGTTTGCTAAACCCTGCTCCTCGCTTCTCACTGTAATTGTAGTTTTTTGTCAGTTTTAAACACACACGTTTAAAGGCGTAGCAAAAAGCGCAACACTACACTACCCACATTAACTCTAACGCAATGCCACTGAGACGGGTGCTGCAGCGCCATCTCAAGGAGAAAAACAGATAAGATATGAAGTTGATTTTATTGACCCGTTGAATTAGTTTGTTACCGGCTATTTTATGCAGGCTATTTTTTATTAAAATACATTTTAAAATGCTGTATGATTTGTTACATAAACCTCTTCAACGTATACTTTTTCCAAGTGTCACTGGCCCATGTAATTGTGCAATCTGAGCCACTTACATCAATACTTCAAAATGTAAATAGAGTCTGTGACAAAACATCAATATAATGTATAGCACCAGTGTAGATTTTGAGATAGGTTTTAATGTGTTCTCAGCACAAGTTTATTTCTATATAAATAACAAGGCAGGTTGTCACATTTTTAGGTGGTAAAAGTTTTAAATGGGTTTTATATGTTGCCATTCTACACAGTTATTACATTTTCTGTTGACCAATACAAAACTTTTGTGACACACTGTGACAACTGTAAGATTAACAATTCACGATTATTTTTTTACTGGCAGCTGTGGAAATATTTACTGTAGGCCCTACTGGCGTTGTTGTAGTCACTTTAAGGTTTACCCATGCAGAAATGTACCTTAAAAATTAAACCTACACTATTCACCAGTAAAATTGTGTTGCGTCATCACCCGTCATATAACCTGCTTGTCCACTTTATCCTAGACAGTTACTTTTATTAAAGAAAACTCAATTGAATTCAAAATGTCTAAGTATTGTATAAAGATAGCGTTAGAGCAAAACTCAACTCGATTTGACATTTATGTCGGACATTTGCTTCTACTGTTTCACGTGTTTGTTTTGGGTTAAAGTGTACTGGTGATTTTGAAATGCACCAACATGTGGTATCTAGTTTTAACGGAACTACAGTACTAAAATTGAGAATGCATTTAAATAAATCCACAGGTATCAGAAATCTTAGTTAAAAGTAACATTATCTTAGCTAAAATGAACATTATTGACACAGTACCTAATATATTTTATTTTCAGAAACTGACTCATTTTACTGTATATTTATAGTTGTAATGTCCTATTATGTAAGAAAGGGGAGATATTATAGGTTTAACAATAGTATTCTCTTTCAACAATCACATTAATAATGTTCTCTTTTACATGGCTTGCAATGTTAAGAACAACAAAACAGTTGCAGCCGTAAATTTAGAACTTTAAACATAATGGCCCGGTTTCATAGACAAGGCTTAGCCTAAGCCAGGACTGCCTTGTTCATTTAAGCTATTTAAGTCACTTTTATTAAAATGCCTTATAAGAAACCATTACTGATGTGTATCTTGAGACAAAACAATGGCACTGAGATATTTCAAGATATGTCCGGGCAAGTTATTTTCAGTTAATATAGCTCAAAATTAATTTTAGTCTGGGACTAGTCTTAAGCCTAGTCTGTGAAACCGGGGCAACATGTCCCTTTAAATATTTGTGTTTTGAATTGCTAAACTATATTTAATAGTACAGTATAGTACATTATCTCTAGATGGCACCAGACACCATTTTTTTACATTCAGTCCTTACACGGCAGTTGCAATATCTTCCGTAATACACAAATGTTCGTGTTATGTAATAGGTGTTCAAAGTTTAGTTACTCAAGTCTTTATTAAGAAGCAAAGGGTTTATTCATGACACACGAAATCAAGACAAAATAATACAGGTCTGCACTAGTGGTGGGCGGATCGAATCTGAAGTATCGATACTTTCGATACTGAGGTTGTATCGAAAAGGATCGATCCTAACATAAAAATATCGATACTAATGCGTTTTAAGTTTTACTACTGATTTTAATTATTTACTAATGTAGCTAATAATTGTATAATGAAGAAAAACTATTTCCCATACACCTAGTTTTGCACACGTTGCTCCTCCCTGCCCTGCTGTCTTTTGTAGTCCGCTATCACGTGACTCAGCAGCGCAAGCACGCAGACGCTGCTGCAGCCAGCGAAAAGAGGAGGAGCATCGTGTGGAGTTTTATCACCTCGGTGAATAAAAACACTGCGAACTTTGGGGGTAAAAAGCCAAAGATTGAAAGTACTTTATTGTTTGAGACACAAAGTAAATAAAGTGCTTAAATAATAGTGTGCACTTTGTTTATAAATTCACTTAAAAAAAGTGTAATGAAAGGGAAACATGTTAATTTGTTCTATTATTTTGTCTAAACATAACACTGAACAAAAACGGAAAAGCAGTTTTACAATCTTTGTTCTTGAGTAATAATTTTGTGCACTTTGTTTTTTTTTAAAGCTAGAGAAGTAGTACTGGGATAACGAGAAATTGTTTTGTAATATATCGTTTTTCTGT
This sequence comes from Triplophysa rosa, assembly GCF_024868665.1. NCBI lineage: Eukaryota > Metazoa > Chordata > Actinopteri > Cypriniformes > Nemacheilidae > Triplophysa > Triplophysa rosa. The sequence goes on from NC_079891.1 coordinate 25,855,051, forward strand.
TCTGTTAATCTGTTACTATTTTCCAGTAATAATTTGGTGCAAAGTTCACGTTTGCAAATTCGATTACAGGAATAAATAACTAAATAAATAGATTTATTTGGTTTAAATGATGTCCAGTGTTTTAACATCTACATGATTAATTAGCCTACAGGCACATTAAGAGCACAAATCACAAAATATTTTAGTGGTCATGAAAATGTATTCAGATTTAGCATATTAATGATGCATTCATCTGATAAATCATGACATTTCATTTACAGGAAAGTAAATGTAAGTTCAAGTGAATGCTTTTTAAAAGTATTGGTATCGTAATCGCCAATACTGGCCCTGCATTTACTTGGTATGGATGGATACTCAATTTTACAGGATCGCCCACCACTAGTCTGCACTGCACAGAACTGAGCTGGGGGCCACATATCCCACATCCGTTTTGAGTTCCCCTGGTGCTGAAGTGATGTCAGCTCCGACAAGATATTTAGGTCTGGTTGAAAATGTATGCGAGGTATTATAAACAATAGAAGTAAAACCAGATGCACATGTCCAAAACAATCAAAAACTAGTTTTGAATGAGTAATTTGTCCCAAATGTTTATTCCAATCTAATATATGGCAAGCAAAAATATTTAGATAAAAAAAACCATGTAGTTAAAACAAAAAGGCTTGATTTTGTATGATCATTTCTATATTTTGAAACTAATGAAGATTTTTTTCTCTCCTTCGTATTTTTGGCATTAGCTTTTCAACGTGCTCCTGAGTAAAACTTGTGCCATTACAGTAAATGATCACCATTCCTCCTTAACAAATAAAGTTTACAGTACATTGTGACTGAAGATTTAGTTTCTTCTGTTTATAAACAGCCGTGACTGACAATGATTCTTTGGCAAACACTTTGTTCCCCAACAACACGAAATGCGACTGACACTTGATTAACAGTGGTTCAGTGGATTCTGTGTATGAGGAATTACATTAGTTTCATATTCTATATACTTTCTGCCATAATAATTTAGAATTGCAGAGAGGATCACATGCACTCAAATCACATCCCATTTTGAAGAAACCTAGAAAAAGAAATTACAATAAAAAAACAAAGTGTAATCAAGCCTTCTCCCCAAGGAGCAGTAGCAATAATATAAAATCATTCCCAATAGCAATTATTCTTGTTCCTTTTTCAACAGGAAAGTCACAGTAAAGTCATATTGACAGATATAATACTGCTACATGGCTTGAGCAGAGGGCTGTTAGAGAAAGGCACAGGGTGAGGTATTTTCCTGACGTCTGGCCCTCATTCCTGCAGTTTGAAGTTGAAGCTATTGGTTCTCCACTGAGTGACGTCACAATTTAGCATGGTGCGTTCTGTGAAGCTCACGTTTCCCTCTCTGTCGATGAGGATTACCGTATTGGTCCTGTGACGGACAGACAGACAGATATGAAAACATTCAGACCTCACATTTTCTGTAGTATTAATTGGAAGATTGTTACTCATCTCCTCTAGCATGGTGGGACACTGACCTTGTGCCGTACCCGGGTGAGCGCACACACACTGCAGACAGGGCCTGAAGCATGGCCTTACTGTAGCCCACGCCTTGACTTTCCTGTGCTGGGTCTGGGGTGTTTCTAAAAAAATTGCATTCGAAAATGCAAGTTTCTATAAGCGTGCCATATAGTGCTTTCATTTTGTCTGACATCTGATGCAGAGAAGTGCTAAATGTCTCTATTTTATACTGTAGATCAAACAGGTATTGGAATATATACTGCCTGTCTTCAAAACAACACAACTATAGCAGAGCTGTTCTCAAAACATAAATAAATAAAACGCTGTCCACTTACAACTCTTCATTATTGAGAATATGTAGCAGTTCTTGCACTAAGCCATTAGGGGGCAATGTTTTACTCAGTACATTGGTGAACAGTCTTTTGCCGTCCTGCAGTTTTCTCCATGGAGTTTCTAGAAGTGAATTACTCAACCCATAGATTCCTGCTGAAACAAACATAATCATCCATCACTTCCTGTAAACTCTGTCTGTGCAAGCCACGCCCACAAATCTTGTGCCGAATGACTGAAACTGGTCTGCAATGTCAACCCGTTCTCACTCCCGACTCGTCACATATTTACGCCCGGTCAGCGCACCACGGCGTCACTTTTGAACGCGCAGGGTACTCCTTTGGCGTCGTTTTTCGACAAACAGGGAACTGCGTATGGGATTCCTTTTGTGCCAATAAGAATGAACGCAAACTTTTAAAAAACGAACAAAAATATACAATGAGAAAGAAAAAAAACACTTTGATAATGAAAACAATAAACTCAGTTGCAAGAATGTGACATGATTTCTTAACAATTTTCTAAGTTTCGTTTTTGCAAATAATAGTTTTGAATTCGCTGCTAGATTTTTCATTTGCGCTTTCCGAGTTTTCGTTTACGCTTCGCAATTTTTCGTTCGCCTTTCTGGCACAAATCTCACGTGTGGGCGGGATTTATGGTCACTTTACTCTCATTGGTTAGTGAGATTTGGATTGACAGCTCCCTGACCAGGAAGTCGAAACTGAAGACAGTGCAGCGGATTAGAGAGCAATCTGCTTGCGGTTTTCTGTATAGTATTGTTTTAGTGTTTGTACTTAAATTACTTTCTTATTTTGTTAGTATATTAGCAGGGTTGCCAACTTTCACGCACTTAAAAGTAGGACACGCTTCCAGGCTCTATCACGCCGTAACAACAAGCTAACGTCGAGTAAAGACAGGATAGATAACGTTAGCCATATTCACATGCAACTTTACGTGGTTTTAGAGGCCGTCAAGACAGCAGTCTATAATTTATAATTACAATGATATCAGGAAAACGAGATGCCTAGTGAGTTTTGAGGAGATATACAATAAAGTGTTATGCTTCCAGTTCATATTTCTAATTTATACATTATAATCGTGGTGGCATTTTATGTATTGTTTCTATCTTTAAATGTTTGTTTATAGTTTAAGAAGTCTCTCTTCTGCTTTTCTTTAACCTGTTTTATGTAGGTGTGTAAATACATAATGAAATTGATGTTTGCAAGAGGCAGACTAAATGAATAAAACATTCTAAAGGCCTCTAATTATGTCACCTTATGAATTTGTTTTGTTGTAGCGTTTAAAAAACATAAATGTCATTTGAATGTATTGGTAGTGTTTTATGAGGTGTACTTTCTGTGAATGTAAAGAAAGGGGTATAAAACTGTACATTCACCATGAGTTTAAAAAGAAAGATACAGTACTTGACTTATAAGTGGACTTAATTCTTAAAAAGGAGACTGTATGCAAGAGCGACATCGTCATCCTCCTCCTCAGCTGGACACAAGTCACCCTCAGGTACATTTATGTAACCGAGATAATAAAATCGCTAAAAGTTTTAATCTCTGTACAGTAACTATGCAGCAATGTTTTCATTTAGCACGTTTTTCTCACAACCCAATAATCTGTAACATGTCTTTATTGGATGTTATAATGCAAGTTGTTCGTTCCTTTTTAAGAAAATAATCTTACAGTCCATAAAATAATACCTGACAGAAAGTATAAAGCACACAATGAACGAGCTAAGTAAATACAGAATTGCTACTGTACAGGAATACAACTTTTAGCGATTTTCTTTATTATCTGAATTACATTCATTTACCTGAGGATGAGGAGGACGCTTGGATCCACACCGCGCATGATTTACCAACTTCAAATACTAATTACTAATATACTAACTAAATAAGAAAGTAGTTTTAAGTACAAACAATAAAGATAACAGCATGCAGATCGTTCTCTAAGATTCGTTGCACTGTACTGTCTTCAGTATCGACTTCCTTGTCAGGGAGCTGTCAATCAAAAACTCACTAGCCAATCAGCGTAAAGCGGCCATAAGTCCTGCCTACACGTGAGATTTGTGCCAGAAAGGCGAACGAAAAATTGCGAAGCGTAAACGAAAACTCGGAAAGCGCAAATGAAAAATCTAGCAGCGAATTCAAAACTATTATTTGCAAAAACGAAACTTAGAAAATTGTAAAGAAATCATGTCACATTCTTGCAACTGAGTTTATTGTTTTCATTATCAAAGTGTTTTTTTTCTTTCTCATTGTATATTTTTGTTCGTTTTTTAAAAGTTTGCGTTCATTCTTATTGGCACAAAAGGAATCCCATAACTGCGTTGCTGTTTTCTAAATGCTCCAGACCAAGATGCCTGCAATTCTTAGCATTTCATAATTGACCCTTCGCTAAGCCCCGCCATCTTTAGTTACTGTTGCTACGCCTGTCAAGCTTTCACGCCTGGCAAGTGTATTACAGTGTGTATGCACCAGTGTCAGACATTCCCAAGGAGATAATTAGTAATTTTTGACGAACATGTGAAATATCTGAGAGAGCAAGACAAAAGGGACTGCAGTGTGCATTCGAGGGATATATCCACGACATAATATGCAACGATTGGCCTGTGGCGGTTTTCGGCCGTGGCTTAGCGAAGGGTCAATTATTTATGGTTTTAATATTTTGTAGTACCTAACCCCAACCCCAACCTCACCCTAAACCTAACCCTAACCACTTCTCAGCCATATAAAACAGTACGCGAATAAAAGTACAGTCACAGGTATTTATTGCACAAACTGACCAAAAGCATTACAAAATATAACAAACAACTCGTTTCGCAGACCTTTTTACACCAAAGCCGTACGTGTCCGTGAATGAATGAGGTCGGCACCCGTTTAAAGATAGACAGGAACAGCTAGATGCCGTCGGTGCGGGAGCCAATACCGTTTCACGTTCAAAGCCAAAGAAAATGACGCCATCGGTCACAAGATACGGGAGAGCCAATGGCATCGAAGCTGACGTAACTTCCTCTGGCGGCAAATTTTGAACGTCGTTCTTCACTGGATTTGAGATTTACGGCAGACGGTGATCGCTTTCAGAAATCAGAATCAGAAAGAGCTTTATTGCCAAGTATGTTTGCACATACAAGGAATTTGTTTTGGTGACAGGAGCATCCAGAACACAGAAACAGCAACAACAGTACACAGAGACCATAACACAATAAAAATTGACCATAACACAATTTCGCATCTGTTCCTCATAGAAATCGATCGTTTCGCGTTGGTACTCTTGGAATATCTGTATTTTTGAACGACATTGTGACTGCTTGTATTATGTGTTTTATATTCCGATAAATAAACTGTTACATTACTTGCTCAAACTGTCTGAATAGTGTCATGTAAACGCAATTATCCTGGCCATTAAACTTAAATTAAACCCAGAAACATCATCATTGCAAATTATATCGAATATACATTTCATAATGAGGGTGAAATTCGCGTGCCCTTCACATCGAAAAACGACGCCAAAGGAGTACACTGAGCGTTCAAAAGTGATGCCCAAGGGCGCTTACCGAGCGTAAATATGTGACGAGTCGGGAGTGAGATTGTGTTGGCAATGTAGACAGTACACGTTTAAAGAAACAAACAGCGGTGGTTTATTCAAGACCACTGGCGTCTCTCCACAAAGCTCTAACTGAGGGTCTGAACAAACCTGCTTTGAGATGAATGGGCTCCGAACTTCCCTTGTTTCCATAGTAACACAATGTGTCTTCATTGGTCCTGCATCCAACAACATAATGAGAAAAAACAGTTAGTGCTTGCTGCTAAAACACAATTAAACTATATCTATTTTTGTCATCCTGGACACAGATATCATATAAGGTATGTAATAAATACAAATAAATTCAATGCAGAAGTGTAAAATTCAAGTCAGCACCCACATACAAACCAACACATAAACCAATTAAAAGTACCAGATCATCTAAACATGCAAAAATATTTGCATAAATTTTGAAAATGAGACAGAGCTAAACATGTGCGGCGTGCGTTTAACACAACATAAGTCAACGATCTTATTAAAAATACAAAAAAGGCAAGAGGACAAGAGAATAAATCAGATGAAATTCGAATGATAAACAAAGCTTTACTCTCTTGGGTTCCTTCTGATCATTAGAAGCTGGTCACTGCTGACTTTTGTTTATTAAACAGTAAGTAATTATCTACAGAAAGACAAATCTGTTCACTCAGAAGAATTTGCTTCTATGATATAAATCTCAATGCAAATGTCCATTATTACAAGTTTTTTGTCTTTCTAAAACTTTATGCAGACACCCCTTGGTTTAGAGGTGTGGGTTTTGGGTTATGTGTATTAATAAATGACACACATAATTATAGAGTTAAAGGGACAGTTCACCTAAACATGAAAATTCTGTCATCATTTACACTCACTGTCTTGTCATTTCAAATCTGTATGGATTTCTTTCTTCTGCAGAACACAAAAGCAGATAACTTGAAAAATGTTGGTATCCGAACAACGGCGTTACCCATTGATTGCATTGGTTTTGTGTCCATCCAACAGAAGTGAATGGGTACCGCAGTTGTTCTTCAAAATATTTTCCTTTGTGTTTTGTAGAAGAAAGAAAGTCATACAGGTTTGAAATGATAAGAGGTTGAGTAAATAATGACAGAATTTTCATTTTTGAGTGAACTATCCCTTTAAAAATGGTGCTAGCATGAAGCACTGAGGTATGCTGGTTTCTACACACATAAATCTAGTGAACAAATACTTAACGTAACCAACAAATACTGCTGGAAAAACTGTGATTTTCTTGAACATCTTGAAATGTAAAATTTTTCCAGATTAGTCAGATCACTATGATTCTTAAACTTAAATTCTAAATAATTATGTTGCAATTTTAATTATGCTTAAGCTAGCCTCCAACTATTTACCCGACAAATGGCAAGTTTTAGTCGCTTTCAGAATTTGGCAAGTTAATTTTGTCCCCAGCTCCATTTCAGGAGAGAATTCTTAGTGTTGCTTTGCACTTTACATTTTATTGGCTCAGGAGACAGCAAGAGAATAGATGTGAAATAAGAAATGGCCAATTTAAGGGTTTTTGAAAGCAATATGAGAAGCACCTCAATAGTGCTGGTGAAACACTCTGGCAGTGATGGCAAACCACAGCGGAGAGACAGACAAACACACACACACACGCACGCACGCACGCACGCACGCACGCACGCACGCAAACACACACACACACACACACACACACACACACACACACACAAAACTGTGGAAAGCTATAGCCTCTTGCTTAAGTACAAGGAATAAAATAAGTATATAGCCAAGCATAAATATGCAGAATGGTGACTTTCAGTTAAACCACATCTGTTTTTGGAATCTTCAAATGAATGTTCGTTAATGCAGAGATACACTACCGTCTTTAGGACGATTAAGAGCACAGGGGAACTTTTGTTTATCTGTAAACCCAACACAAAGTTTACATTAAAGGGACAGTTCACTTAAAAAATTAAAATTCTGTCATTTTTTACTCACCCTCGAGTTGTTCCAAATCTGTATACATTTCTTTGTTCTGATGAACACAGAAAAATATATTTGGAAGAATGCTTGTAAACAAACAAGTTCTTGCCATCATTGACTAGCATAGTAGGAAAAATTCCAACTAGGGATGCATGATAAATTATCGGCCATATTGGTATCAATAGGTCATTTCTAATGTTATCGTATCGGCCGATAATAAAATTTAGGCCGATATATTATAGCCGATAAATCATAAATCAATTCCTCTGGTTAAACTTCTTCAGCTGCATGCTGCTTACAGTTAAAATACAGTACAGTACAGTAGTCTTTCTGTCGTGATCATTCACTTATTGCTATTAGCAAAACATTGTTGATGTAGGTACAGTATGTAGATACAGTATTTATGAATGTGTGAATTACATGAACCAAAGTATATTGTTCGACTCAGACTGCTGTCTTCAACTAGTGTAAAGAATAAAAAGTGTAAAGAATCTTCAACTAGTGTAAAGTAGGCTTGGTACATGATTTTCAGGGGATAGAAGAGAACTAATGGTTACCTTGTTTTCTGCAGTCAATGTTTTCAAATTAAAGCAGTTGTCCACTTTTTGCCTTTTGTTTCAGTCTCAGGGAATTTTATATTAATATTTAGATACTGTATATCGGCCAATACATCGGTTATCGGCTTCCAATGTTAAATAATTATCGGTTATCGTTATCGGCCAAAATGTACAAATCAGTGCATCCCTAATTACAACGGTAATCAAAAGTGCCCCAGAACTGTTTGCTTTCTGCATTCTTCAAAATATCTTTTTTTGTGTTCAACAGAGCAAAGAAATTTATAAAGCAATTTTTCCTACAATGGTAGTCAATGGTGGCCAAGCGCTGTTTGGTTACAAGCATTCTTCCAAATATCTTTCTCTGTGTTCATCAGCACAAAAAAATGTATACAGATTTGGAAAAACTTGAGGTCGAGTAAATGAAGACAGAATTCTTCCTTTTTGGGTGAACTGTTCCTTTAAATAGCTACAAAGCAGTGAGCTCCAATGCTGGATTCTGACTGTCCTATGCACTTAATGAATTTGCTTAAAACATTAAAAGAGAATGATTTTCTTAAATCAATAGTTTTATTATAGCAATAAGGCACTTGAGGCCATGGTAATGCTAATATTCTGTATTCATGGCCGAACAGGGCTGTACGCACAGCGCTGGCCACTTTTACCTCTGTTGCTTAAGTATAAAACCCACCATGTCAGCAGAGTCTATAAAAGCAAGCTGCTTTGACCAAAATGCACCGTCTCAACCAAAAGAGGTTTTATTAATGGCCTTGTCTAGATTCACTAATGCACCCTTGTGTAGTATTTCAATGAAAGTAATGTATGAGCCAAACAGCCCTCTAATGATGTATTAATGCAATACAATCACTGCCAACAAACCAACAACCCAACTCAAGCAATGGTTTTTGTATAAAAGACTTGTTTACAGTGGGACAATGCTACATATTTTCACTAATTTTAAAATACACTATAATAACGTGGTAGGGCTAAAAGAGAAATGACAGGGTGTCTTTCAGCAAATTAGGAATTATTAGGAAGACACTTGGAAGGCAAAGTACAGTACACTCAGTACAAGGACATTGAGTTGGACCTGAGGTTAAGTGGTATGTTTTCTGGTTAGCATTAACCACTATGCCAAACCACCCTAAGATGACTTAACTTTAAGATCTGAATCAGAAAGTTTTAGACAGCTAGTGCAGCTGGTCAGCTACGGACAGCTGACAAAGAAAATGAAGGTTACACGGAAGTATAAAGTAGAGATGCACCGATTGCAATTTTCTTTGCCGATTCTGATTTCCGATTTTATTACAAGTGAAACCTGCCGATTCCGATTTTTGCAAAACTATAACTATAATTGACAGTATACTGTATATAAAACCATATTAACATTTCTTCAATACACATTTTTTTAAATTTTCATTGAATAAATGATTGAACGTTACAATTTCCCCAAATTTCCCTAAATGCAGTTCTCCAAGCTGCATTAAATTACAGAATCTTCTCTTTCCCAAACAACTCTTAAATTGAATAACTCTGTGACTGAAAAGAAGTACAAATAATAAAATATAACTAAACATGTCACTTAATTTACCTTTTTCATTTTTGTACTCATCTCACAAAAGTCTAAGATAACAATAAAATACTTCAACTTTATTCTCGTCTGTTTCCGTTTATGAAACTAACATTGCTTTATTTCATTTTTTCTGAAATGTAAAATAAATAGTCTTTATCTTGGGTCTGTAGTATTAAAAGTAGTGGGTTGATTTTTGCTGCAACTTCAATAAAAAAGTTAAAAAGAGTGAATTCTACTCTAAAGATGTATATGTATTTGCAGTTTTTTGTGTTAGTAAAGAACTCAATCAGATATATATCACATATATTGGTTGATTTATTCATTTTTTTATATTTTGGATTTTTAAAAACAAGTAGAAGTCGTGTTGAATGTCATTTTACCTAGGTGAAATGACCACAGTTTTAACGTAAGACAAGGAATCAGGTTGAATGGATTTTACGTTTGTTTTACACAGAGTGAACGACTTCAACATGAGTTTAGCATGTGTCAGAGTTTAGCATCACTGTTAGCTTACATACCCCATGTAGACGGAGCAGCGAGAGGTGAACTACAGTCTGTACAATACATGATGCGTGTTCACGCACGTGCAGTCAGCGGACATGAGAGATGCGCGTCAGTCAGCAGAGACTCGCGGTCCGGTGGACCCACATGCGAGTATAAACGAGCCGTGAAAGACAGGCTGTGCGCGCGCACATTTACATGTTTACTTGCGGCTTTGAGTGTACTGACGGCTGTGACGTTCTTGCCCGCATCACGGGCAACAGAAGATCGGCTTGGTATCGGCGAGACGTGAGACTGACCGGCCGGTCATCGGTCGGGCCGATCATACGAAAAACCGGCCGATTCCGGTCTCTGGCCGGTCAGTCGGTGCACCTCTAGTATAAAGAGTCTAATTTTAACAATTAAATTGTTAAAAAATTGTTTAATATACAAATAACATCTAGATGAAGGTTTAAACATAAGTTTACATATTTAAATATCATAATGTGATTAATGGTTGAAGATCATACAATATGCTAAACAACAAAATACAAAATGTAATGTTCTTTCCCCTTTATGACTACTCATGTTAGAAATATAAGGTTTTGTTCCAACAACATTGATAATTTTATATTTTAAGATCATTTTATACCCTCTCTCTGACCTTAAAGGGATAGCTCACCCAAAAATGAAAAACCAAACAACAGCAGTACCCACTGACTGGCATTAGATTTGTGTCCATACAATAGATGTGAATGGGTACCGCCGTTGTTTGGTTACCAACATTCTTCAAAATATCTGTTTTTGTGTTTTTTTTATACGAAAGAAAGTCATTCCCATTTGAAATGACAAGAGGGTGAGTAAATAATGACAGAATTTTCATTTTTGGGTGAACTATCCCTTTAAAATATAATGCACCATCTTAATCTGCCTGACATCTGAAAACTGAAGAATACAGAAAGAGGACGATCTGAGCTATAAAAGTTACACTCTGAACATTGAACAGCACTGTCATTTTTTATCTACATACCCTGTGAAAGTCTAACGGAATGCTCTCAAAGCCGTGTCTGAAAACAAAACCTGACAATACACCGGGGTAAAATCTTTTAATGGGCCGAGATATCATATAAAACATTAGTCTTTTATCAGACGTGTCAGTCACATCCCTGTAGAGAAACAAACAAAACCTCTTCATTCTTACGGAAAGGCCGTCTCTATTTACAGGGGATGGCTGTATTGATTTAGGCACAAATGCCTTCTGTAATTCTCCAGAGTTGATCAGGACATGTATCATTTTGTCCTTTGTGACTGAGGAAAGAATAGGAGGGCCGATAAGCTCAATAATGATCTTGTTTATTAAAAGGGTAAACAAATGAATAACACTCCCCGCGGCTAGCTTAATCTGTTTCATTACTTTGTTTGGGACTCGCACATATTCCGTTTATAAATATAGGTTTGAGGAGACAGAGATGAACGGGCAAATATTACCCCTCCAGGACCCCAGATGACAGCACGGACGTAAGTAATACATCACTACATTAGCAGACAGCCTTTCAAGCGAGCTAAAGGATGGGGTGATGATGTCTTGCCCTAAAACTCTAGTGCACGGCTAACCGCTGTGATTAATGTATCTGGGAAAAAGAAAGGAAATAAAGAGGACAGCTCTCCTTAAAGTACAGAGAATGGAAAGGAATAGTAACACTGAAATCGCCATGTGGACAAAAAGGAGATTCAATGAATGACAGTGGACATAAACACATTATCTCAAAGTTTCTCAAATTTAGAAAAATCATTTTAGTGTTCACCATTTAAGCATTCTTACAAAATGCACCAACCTGCAAACTGCATTCCACAACTCACCTGAAGTCAGCAGTCAGGAGATTGAAGCCGTTATATAAATGACCTTCTGAGGAAACTTTACGGAGGTAAGCAAAACTGTCCAAGTTATCGGTCAAATAGTTGGACACCAAGGAACCTGAGTAGAAATGAGAACGAGAGGGTATCAATAATCCAATTTATTACGAGTGAGAATTGCGTAGGAGGAGAAACTGTGTGTGAACTGCTTTGCAAAGGACAGTTCATTACTCAAAACTCCGTGAGACGAAACAGGTGCACTCCTCAATTAAAGTCATGTTAAACAACATGCAGTTGACCTCAGACACAACTGTTGATATGTTAAACCATCTGCAAAACAGCTGAGATATTTGCATTATATTTAGTGACATGGCCTGGGAACAGAGCGGGGAGGACTGTTTGACATGGACGTTTGATGGTAAGTGGTGGCGAGGTGTCATACTACAGTATAGACGGTTGGAAGGATATAAACAGACATTAGAGTGATGACGGTGAGAAGACCAGCTCAGATGAGAGGAGATATGCAGTAAACAGCTGATAGAGGACTCTAGACTCACTAGCTATATACATCTGTACATGAATGAATGTCAACAATAATTAAGAATCAAATCACTGAGGCATTACTGTACAATAAATCCACTTGATGTTCGCTTTGAGTCTTATGAGTTTCAGTAAAGCCTGAAAGGACTTTTATTTATAAATATGAATATACATTAAGGGTGTGTTCACATATGCCATATTTGGTTTGATTAAGATGAACTCTGGTGCGATTGCTCTGTTAGTGCGGTTTATTTGTTTAAGTGTGACCGCTGCCACTCGAACCCTGGTGCGCACCAAACAAGCGGACTGAGACCGCTGAAAAGATGGGTCTCGGCTAGGGTTGGGAATCGAAAATCAATTCCAATTTGGAATCGGAATCGAAAGGCTAGGAATCGGATCGGAATCGAAAGGAATAGCAATCGGATACTTGAGATTAAAATTTGAATTCCTCTTATCAATTCCTGTGTGCATATTTTCAGAAAAGTACATGCGTTGCATGATCTGCTGATATCTCAATAAAAGCCCTTATGAAAATTATCGATATTTTTTACTATAGTAAGCATAGTTTAGCTATAGAATTTGCATTAAAGCACAGGAATCACAAATTAACCATAGTTGCATTATAGTAACTGCAGTTTAACCATGATGTAGTTCAACTATGATAATACAAACTGTAATAAATCAGAAAAGTTTCTATGTTTAAATATATACAAAACGGTGCTCATAAATATATATATATATATATTTTGCAAACAAGTCAATAAGCAGGCTAAATGACCATACAGGTTGATATCTAAATGTTTTACTTCAACTGTGGAATCGAAACTGGGAGTCGATAAGAATCGAAATCGATAAGCAGAATCAGAATTGGAATCGATAAAATTGAAACGATTCCCAACCCTTGACTTGGCCCACTTTCAAACGAACTCTGGCACGGTTCGATTGAAATATGAACGCAACACGGACCAAAGGCATCGAACCGAACCAAAAACAGGCTGTGATAACAATATACTACCTGAAAATCAAGTGATTTGGTAATTTAAAAGGAGTGTTCATTAGATCTGTCCTTGCGCATGTAATGGAGGAAATCCTGGCATCGTTTTGACTGCGTCTTTGAGAGTTACAATCCTGCTAAAAATACCCTCATATGCGCAGGCATACACCGAGCATGTATAACCCAGCACACAGCATTGTTTTGGATGTCCCGTTTTACAATATAAATCATAAAAGCTGTCCAATCACCTTGCGACTTTAGACGTAAGCTGTTAGGTTCGATATCTTTAGGTTCGCTTTAATGAAAAGACTTATATATATTAAGGAATAAATTAATAAAAAGTAATACATTCTTTTTTTCTCTTTCTGTCAAGTCATGTTATGTTTTGTCATATTTTGTCTTGCATTAAAAATAAATCTTTTTAAAATGGATTACTTGGACCAAATAATAAAAAAAAACACTCAATAAGAGTCCGGCAAAAAAGGACTCTTTCCTTCAATACCGTTTAAAAAGCTTCCCAGGTTGAGATCCGAAGAACCTGAATGACAAAGGTCAAGTGTACGACATTGCAAATTCTAGTCAAAGGGTGACTACTTTGATGATGCTAAAATATAAGTTCATTTATTTTGGATGCTTTTAAGCCACAACATAAATCCCACAGTTACAACTATATTATTCAATGGTTTTGATAGGTTTACCATTATTCTAAAATTTGGAAAACAATTGAAATAAAGAATGAGTAAGTGATCCTAAACTTTTGACCGGTAGTGTATATTATTTATTTATTATGGCTGTAAATAGTGATGCTTGCTGATGCAAACATCACTAATATCATTGCTCATATTTTGGGTTTGTTCTACAATAACTCTTTGGAAGATGCATTTACCCAAAGAGATGTACAGTGCATATGTACGCATTTTCAGTATGTGTGTTCAGTATTTGTGCTACACAGTTTTTTTTCTAAACCCCTAACCATCAGTTTGGTGCCTAACTCGTCCACAAATATTTGTGCTACATACATGATTGACAGGTGAAATTGGGCAACTTTTGAGAGTTGTGCTATTATTTGAGTGTTCAGATTGAAGGAGGGACCAGAGTCATATCTAGGGACCACAATATCACAGAGACTGGGTTCCACGGATTTAGGCCAGTAAACAACCAAATAGCAACCACCCAGAATACCCTAGCAACCACACAGCAATGCCCTAATAAAATGGGTAAAAAGTTACACACAATGTTCAGACTTTAAACTTATCGAGAATCAACAATAGTCGTGCAACCTCATCAAAGTCTAGTTATTCTTTTGAATACATTTTTTATTTGTGGGCACGTACTTTGTTCAAACCATTCCGTTTTTTCTACAATTAGTTTGAGCTTTATGCTTGTGACTCTGGATGTGTGTGTAGAGAGCTGTGTTTGCAGACTTGGGGCCTGCCGCCATAAGGCCGTTGACCAGGTCTCCAACCCTGCTCCTGGTGAGCTACTGTCCTGCAAACTGCAGCTCCAACCCTGTTTCAGCACACCTGTCTGTAATTATCAAGCAACCCTTGATTAGAAGGTCCAGGTGTGTTTGAATGGGGTTGGAGCTGAAATCTTCAGGACGGTAGCTCACTAGGAGCATGGTTGGAGACCTCTGATCTGTGGGAAATGTTTTTATCCACCAAAATAACCCTGTTCTGAAAAACATCACAAACAAGACTATCTATCCAACTCAAAATAGCTAAAACCTGAATATAAAAACCCAGGAACATAATATTCACTTGCCTGGACAGAAAGTACAGATGATGAAGGGCTTTCAAAGGTGAATTATCCTACTATTAAGTGTAATTTGTCAGAGTAATACATAAGTGTGCTAGCAAACTGCTCGGTAATAGAAAAATACATTAATACTAATGGGTGAAAGATCAGAACAACCTCTCCCATGAGCGTCTGGATTTTGCCGCCACTCCATGTAATTGGTCAATGCCGCCAGTTTTCCTCGCTTGCTGATTCCCAGCCATGAACCGCCTTCCTTCCCTTCTTCCATGTCCAGCCCTAATGAAAGAAAACAGATACTGACATTAAATCCTGCCTCCTGGCTATAATAACAAAAAGATTTAGAAGTACAGAATGGCTCAAGAATGCTCAGAGAATGATTTACTGTATACATAAAGATATTTTCACCATGATACTACAAAAACCACACAAGCACAGCAATTCATTGCCCTCAGCACATTGGTCTATGAAGAACTGGGTCTTTGAAAAGGAAAAGTGTTCAACTCGAACTCGTTGAACTTGATATCTAAATTCCATCTAAAACATTAGTGTTACAAAGCTTCATGAAAACCAAATAACAAGACTGCAAAACTGGTTTTGGTTCTTCAGTAATCTTACTAAAGTCTCTCATCATGTACAGAACAACTGACACAAAAGTCTCTGTTGAAACATCAAAACTCTCCATTATAGCTCTTTCCTCCCCACACTTCACCCCACCAGACAGATAAGGGCTTCTTAAACAGCAGAATTTATTTCTGCCATCGTTCATTACAGCAGCCATCAATAAAGGAGAGTCCCGTGCTGTCTGACCCAGAGATTGCAGAGAGGAACAAATGTCTGTAACTACCTTTTGGAGCCAAGGGAATGACTGATTTCTGTTCTGGGATGTGTTATTTAACAGAATAGAGACAAGCATTCAATTCGAACCGGTTTTACTCCTAATGGGTGGTCATCTGAATCTGGACAATGGACACAATTATTTCTTTTTCTGATGTAACATTGATCACCCAACATCCTTGACACTGACTGAAAAGTAAAGCTATTGCTATTGTGTCAGGATATAAGAGGCTTCAACATATTCTTGTACTAGATAACACAAGTTTATCTTCTAAAAGTTTCCCTGTGTTTCCTCTGGACAAAATAGCCCTTGTTTATTTGGACAAAACGTCCCATTCTAAGCTCGCTGGATGATACAACGTAGACCAGCAGGAAGTAGCATGTGGAAAATGGATTAGTGGAATTGAATAAAAATCCAAAGGATTTCAGGTGCATGAAAAACTATGATACCTGCATTACTTGGAGCTCACACAGAGTTGAAGAGAAAAATGTAGACCTAATTATAGAACATTCAACTTTTTGAACAAAGCCTACAGTGACCCCAAAACATATTTGGATGCTTAACCCATGCATGTTACTCCATAGAAAAAATAAATATATATAAATAAATGCCATTTTGTTTGAAATTGTATTATTTTTGGCGCAAGCATATTCTTCCAAAAATAATATTCAGACTGTAAATGTTGAAACAATACATATAGCCTACTATTCAAAATAAAAATATCTGACTACATACGGCACCACCATTAAAAACTATAATTGCAAAATGGAAGAAAAGTGAAGTTAGCTCTGAGAAAATGTCATGTGTATCATTTTATATTTTATATATTCTAACAAACTATTCTAACTGTGTTAACTGTGTTTGACTTACGCCACCAAAAACTAAAATATGACTAAATCCTGATGGGTTTTCTCATTTCTAATAACCAAAAAATGATGCTGCAAGTTGCACAGTTATCTGTGCTGTTTGCCAACAACATGCAAGTAAAAGCACTTAAACATTTGCATCGTCAAACGAAAAAATGAACTTTTAAATAAAAATAACCTAGTTTCAAGTTCAGTACATTTTCTCTCAATTGCCAGGTTTGGAAAACTTTAATTCTGGAACCTGACTTTATCCATGCAGTTTGTTTCGATTGTAAAGCAACGTACACAGCTCCCAGAATGAGGATGAAATAAAAACCATCCATTAAATTTGGGATATTAAATGTTAACTTATTATTTAAATAATGAGTGTTTCCATACCGCTGAGAATCTCACTATTGCTGCCCCAGAAGTCTGCAGCCTTGGATGGCCTGTTGTAAACCTCATCTCTGTTAGCAGCCAGAATAAGCCTGCAGTAGCAAAAAAGGATGAAGGTCACGTCACACATTCTCCTGCACAGCATGCTACAATCATACACATAACATACAATTTCCATAACAACACATATCACTTTTATATACAGTACAGTAACAACCTCGGTAAACAAGTCTCATTATATCACAAAGTGGCATGCTTTGCTTTGTGATGTCCTTCCACATGCTTTCCTGTAGCTCAGTGGTTAGAGCATGATGCTTGCAACACCAAGGACGTGGGTTCGATCCCAGGGTATTGCGCATACTTCGAAACATATATAGTATAATGCAATGTAAGTCGCTTTGGATAAAAGCGTCTGCCAAATGCATAAATGTAAATGTAACGTAAATGATAACTGACAATGCTTAAAGGTGCAGTGAACTAGGACCAAAAATTTTAACCCAAGCTTTTGTTATATAAGAGGGAATCGCATTCAAGAGGGAATCGTATTTAAGCGAACATCCTGCAAGTGTCAGACCTGAAAACGCCCTTGTTACTGAAATAACAACCGTTATTGACACGAGGCTCAGCGAACGGCAGGTCCTGGAATGCACCCATCTACTGTATAGATTGAACACCGCCTCCACAGAAGAATATCAATGCCTACTTCTCGAGCCCTGCCCACTGGTTCGTGCATGACGGTACTGAACACAAGCTGCACGGAACCAGATAGAGCGAGTGTAAGCATCATGCCGTTAAATATCGCAAAATATTGTGCAGTGCCTGGTTGTGGAAGAACACAGTCGCTGCATAACGCGGATTCCTTGAACAAGTCTTTGCGGAGAGACTAAAATTAAAAAGCAGTGCTGTGCCGTCAATATTGGATCCGAAAGGAATGGCGCAGCAATCTTATGTGAGTAAAACATATTTGTACTATGCGTCACTATTGCTTTGTTAGAGATCGCTTGATATGCCCTGATAGTATTACCTGGCATCTCTGTGATTTGGCGGGCTCATATATCATTTTTCAAGGTTTTATCCACCGTTTGCGAATAATGGAGGCTGTTTTGAAGTGTTTTGATATTATTTCTGGTGCTACGTCATATCCATATCTGCCAACACTGTCGTTTTGGCTGGGAGTCTACTGTTTGTTTATTTATCATGAAAACTATAACATTTGAGACCCGCGATCGCGGTGATCTTCTGTCCGGTTCGCAGGTCTTAAATGCTTACATGTACGGTCATATATCACTAAACATCATACAACTATAGGCTATACAAACTATACGCAAAGCCTTGCCATCACATCCAGGATATAAGTCCGTAAATTTGAGTAAAATCACGTTACGTAACGTTACGTGTCTAACCAAATTCACAGAAGGCTCCAACTAAGTCAACTACGCAAGCTGCTATCCAATCATAGCAGTGGGCGTTTACTTCCAAGTCTTCTATGCGGCCCGCCCTTAAAAACCGAGTGTTTCTCCAGCCGGCCTCAAAACCAGGGTAGAAAATAGTCTGTCTGATTTTGATGTTTTTGAATGTAAATACCACGCGAACGTCATAAGTAGACATCAGACAATAGTACAAGTATAAAACAATAAAAACGGCCAGTTCACTGCACCTTTAATGAAAAGGCTGATGTTTGCATGGGATTCCCATGTGTGGGAGAGATGGAGGCTGGAAGCGCTAGTTGAGCTAGGTCACATGTGTACCTAAATGTGTTTATCTCACACTGATCCCATGAGAACGTTAGCTGATTTACCACACACCTTAAGCCCAGAGGAGGCTCAGCTGTGATGCTGATGCAGTGAAGCTGCTGCATGTGTCCTTATTGTCTCCTTTTACTGTAGGTCTGTTGTTGAGTAACTGCTTTCTTCACTATAGCTTAGAATTCTAAGGTTTTCATTTCTACACCTATAAATATGTAAATAGTAGGAAGCTCTGATCCGATATTTGTATCGGTTATCGGTGTCGATAGTGAATAAAATTCTAGATCGGGTATCGGTGACAATTTGCCCGATCTGATATCAAATTTCTGCTAGGCGATGTAAAAGTTTAAGGAGATGCTGGCTCTTAAACGCCTTCGCACTACGGCTGTGCTGTGGCAGTGTGTGACATTATACGCTAGCAACAACAAGCTAATATATGGAGCAGCGAACACCATGAGCGAGCAACAACATCCGCGATTTAGAGGTATTTTACAACAGCTATGTCAACAAGTTCTACCGCTGTTTGCAATATATGCCCAGTAAATGTTCCGAGGGGTGGTGATAAAACTTTGAATTATACTACAAATTTAATTGAGATTTCATCCCAAAGAGCACGTTATAAACGATACGGTTATAAAGAGATTTTGTTTCTATTTATTTGAGGGATGTGCGAGACCAGTCGTCTAGTCGTTTAAACGGTACAGCTCCTACTAGTCAACACTGAAAACAAACAGTCGATTACACGAAAAAATTGTGTTATAATAAAAGATGTTATAATTCAAATGACTTTCATTTTAATGTTTCGTTTAAAAACATTTTAAATAACATACTAACACAATATGTTTGAAAAAATAATTATTAATAGTTTTATAAAACATAAAAGTGTATGAGGAACGAAATGTTTTAATTTTAGGTCAGATCTAGCATGCGTTGTGCCAATTGCAGCGCGCTCAGAAATGACCACTAGAAAGACGAGTTGTGGGAGTGTTTTGAAGGAGGAAAATGGTAGGTTTTATTCTTCAGATGGAGTTATTGTTCACAGACATTGTGCCGACTTTCCTCCGAGCATAATGCATTCATTTCCTCAACAAGAACATGTAACATAATCTTAACATCATAATCACACGAGTGTTTAGCCTATATATGTTAATGTTTTATAAATTAGCTAATGGCCTCTGGGCAGTCTTATTAGCGGCTTGTTCATTCATTCTGCACGAGATCAAATGCGTTCTTCTGTATAGCCTAACGTTACTTGTTCTGTAGTACTTTTTGTGCATTGCTTTAAAAATACGATATAATGTAGGCTATCTTATCTTGTTTGTTGATAGGCTATAGGCCTACCCTAATCATAACTTGTTCTTAAATTGCGACATAATTTTTTTTTCATTCAACATCATTTAAATAAACAAATAATGAAACATTTGTTTTTAAGCTTTTAATTAATTAAATATTTTAAGTTTCATGATTTCAGTGTTAAAGACGCACTTTTACTAAATATTATTTGAATTTCTGTACAAATGTAAATGCATTTAAAATTGTTCCATGGAATTCTGCAGATTTCTCCAAAATTTCAGTCAGGGGCTACAGTGCTCATAGTAAAAAAAAGTTAGTCTGGAGCCCTGTATAGGCCATTACATATGCCCTACACAAAGTTTTTGTACCGCCTTCTGTGCCATTCTTAGTTTTAGACTAGTCGACTACACGGTTACAAAACTTTCCGCTTAAACGACTGTCAAATTAGTCATAGGGCACAACTTACTTGGACAAGTTTACCAAGTTAGTGAAGCTGTTGTTTTATTTAGCTGCTTTTCTTTTGGATGTTTAATTCCTATTTGCACTTAAATTTTGAATGTCAAGTTTAAGCTAGTGAACTTGTTATATTTTTCAATTGTTGCACTGATGCTGGTTTAATTAACAATTCACTAAACTTGTGAATAATTTGTTTGTTATGTTGTTTTACAGGGTTAGGAAATTATTAAGTTGAGCCTGATGCCTTGGACAGTGCATACTGTTGCATACAGTTTGTTAAGTAATTCAGCAATTTTACCTTATTATCGGACCGGTACTCGGTATCGGCCAATACTGAATCTCAGGTATCGGAATCGGAAGCAAAAATGGTGGATCGGAGCATCCCTAGATGTAACAATATCAAAATCTCACTGTACGATAATACCTCGGTATAAAGTTCACGGTACGATGCTTATTGCAACATTTAAAGTGACAAATGATGCCATAAGCATCCTCTTTTCTTTATCCTCTAATCATAACTGTTGCTTAGAGGTATATGACCTAAAAATCCCTTTTATAAAATAAAATAATTGCACCAGATGGACCTTGACAAAGGTAACCTATATTATTTTTTCTAACATTCTCTATGTTAGGCCCGGACGACGTTTCGTTTCATACAGTCATGTGACCACGATAATATTGAGACAATTTTGCTATTGCGATAACACAATATCGATAATATTGTTACATCCCTAGTAAATAATAAACGTGTATGAATTGTGAAACATTTGGGAGTGGTTTCCCGGACAGGGTTTAGGCTTGTCCCAGTCTAAAATAAATGTTTGAGCTGTCTTAACTAAAAACTGCTTGCACTGACAGATCTTAAAATATATCAGTGCCATTGTTTTGTCTTAAAGAGCAGGTTTCAAGGTTTTTGTAAGTGTCCTAATGTTGTATTAGAGTCCCCAACAACATGTTCAAATGCATCAAAGGTAAAAAAACGGTGCTATTATCTTAAAATAAGCATTTAGTATCTATCCATTTCTCAAAGATCCCTAAACGATTTCTCCGAAGCTGTTAAAATGTTCTGCTTCTCTAAGCTCCTCCCTACCGCGAGTCCAGTGTGCTCCGATTGGCCAACTGGCCCAATCAGTTGTGATTGGTCTTTCTTCATACACTGCGTGTCAGAAACGGAATGCCCATTACTACAGTTCTTATCTCAGGGAGGTTTTTGTAAACAAAGACGCTGTGTGTAAAAATGGCATCAGTATTACCATATCACAAGTTTTTATCTTCATAAACTTATCTTCATAAACCATTCAGACTATTGTTTTCTGTTGATCTTTTTTCGTCATAGTTGTGGGAGAACAACAACGGCTCTATCCAAAAGTTGATCATTACTTTGATTATACAGAGAGGAGTAAATGAGCAAGTTAGCGAGAGCTTCCAAAGATAATGCACACACCTTTATATAATAAAATGATATAGTGCTGCAGTCCGTTTTTTAAATAATGACAAGCAAACCGTTTTGTTTGAAGGGGATCGTGACCACAGCTAAACTTTGCACACTTGACAAAACCATAATGTGAGACACGTTAGCAAAGTGCTACCGTGACTAAACGATAGAGGGATACAGTTTGTACAATACTACGACATGTCGAACGACAACAGTCTACAATAACCGCCACATTATTAGGTAAGAGTTGGATTATTAAAACTGTAACACTTAACTTATACGTTGTTTACCTGGAAACCTACAGCTGTACTACATATACAACACGGATTAGCACAATTACTTTAACGTATATTGTAAGCACTCAATTTAACATATACATAATATACAGTATATAACATAATTTAACAACGTATTTATCATACTTACAGCTTGTGGTTCTGAGACACTTGTTAGTCCAAATAAAGTTGGTATTGACTTATCTTTAAGGGTCTAGCGGCTGGCAAATCCCGCGTTGAACTCGCCAAAATTTGAGAAGCAGTCGTCGGTAAAATGACGAGCACATTACACAAGGTTGGAATTGTACTGCAGTGGTATCGTGGAAAAAAAAATGTAACCACTGATCCTTCACATCGTCATCCTTTGGCAGCGAAAACAAAGTACATTTGCGTTCACAGCACAAAACACAGCGTCCCCTCGACATGTTGTATACGCAACACTACCTGAAGTGCTAGTGGGCAGGTCAGAGTGTTCCTGTTTGCTGGAAGGCGGGGATTGTGCTGATGCATTACACTGTAACGTATCGATGTTACACTCAAAAGATTCGAAAGCCTAACGATTTGTTTGGGCGGTTCGGAGTCGACTCCTTACTTTGGAAGCCAATATCTTAATTTATCATGGACTTTTTGGAATAACAACTTTGCAGATCGTCAAAATTGAAGGAAAGCTACGTTACACACTGAAATGCCGGTAATTTTATGAGATTCACGAAACCTGCTCTTTAAGATGCACACCATTAATGTTTGTTTTTAAGGTATGTTTGTAAAAACTACCTAAATATCCTAATTTAACTAAACCCTAGTCGTGGCTTAATACCCGTCCGGGAAACCGCCCCTGAATTGTTAATATGGTCATTTTCTGCATGGATGTATCAATTAAGCAACAAATAAAGATCCAAATACAGATTAGAGAGAATATTTCACGTACTCTAACGTAAGTGGTGCCAGTCATGCTATTAATCGTAGTCAATCGTTTTACAGTGTGCTGCAGGACTAAAAATATTAGCAATTTGTACTGGTTGTACTGTAAAACTGTATAAGCCGATTGTAATGTTATTGCATTCACCACAAAATTCCTTATTGGTGAACTTCTAATAGTGATGTACTGCATTTACCGAAGCGAAACCGAGATCACAGGAGCTTGTCAGTGTGCACTGCACAGGTCTCAGACTCTGCCTCGCTGCCCTCATTTGCAGCAAAGGCAAAACTTGCATTAATAGCTTAATAAGAACATGGAGACTGCGTTTCCAGCCTGCGGAACCTGACAGGCTGACAGAGAAGAAGTGTAGCAGAGAGAAACAGAGAGAGAGAGAGAGAGAGAGAGAGAGAGAGAGATGCGATATCCTGGGGCTTCACAGATTGATCTGCAATGCTTGATGCTCCCCAGGAATATGTGCTCTCTGTACTAAAGACAGCTTGCAAAGCAGAAAAGCTCCTCTCCATATAAAAACAACTTAAGAGGCTGACAATGTCAATTACACCAGACCTTGGGCAAGGTTATCACCCTCTTTGTCAGCCCAAATTGAGAGGTATTTATTTATTCTTATTCAAAGAGAGAAATGGCTAAAGATGGCTGGTCAAATAGAGAGGTCAAATAGAAATGGTGATGTAGAGGCAGGTTTAGGACAACAGACGCAGAACGGAGAAATTGTGTCTGTAATTCAGTCAAACAGACAGACAAATATACCAATGGTAAGAATGGTAGTTGTTGCTATCCTCTCTCTACTACTGCAGAGAATTTATTAAAGGAGTAGTTCACTCTAAAATTAAAATTATTTCATGATAATTCATTGTCATTTGGACCTTAACCAATAGCCCCCCTCCCCCCTGTTTAAGTGCATTATATGGATAAGAACCCTGAAAAACCTTCCTCAAAAGCTTGTTTTTTTCGACAGAAGAAATAAACACACAGATGGTTTAATGTGGGTGAGTGAATTATGAAATTTAAATTTTATAGTGAACTACTCCTCAAAAGTCACAAATTAAGTCACAAGTTTTACCCATAATAAAGAAAAAATCTAAATCTTTTCAAGTACCCCCTGGGGTTACAGTAGCAGCACCTCTGGATGACAATCACTGGTCCATGTGGATCAATGCTGCTAATGGCTGGGATACACTACAGGACTTTTGCTCAGATTTTCAGTCTGGAGTTGTTGCAGAAAGTCTGCGCCAGTCTGCAGATTTTATCATGTATTGTTTTCTATGCAAACGTTCAAAAAGTCTGCAAGTGTATGATGTCTAGTTTTTTAAAAATCTGTTTCGATTTTAAAAGTCTTGTAGTGTATTCCAGCCTTAAATTACGCCTCTAATGTCAGTGGACTTTTTGTGTACACATTTGCCAGGCCTTAATTATAGTGCATTGTAGTTCTGTAAACAAGGTCATGCTAATCTAAATCAGAGGAACCGCTGCAACGCAAAAAATCCTTCATGACATAATATTGATTAGATTTTACCTCCTGGACTGAGTCATCTGTGACACTGAAACGCTGTTACTGATTTAATATTAGATAATTAAATTACATCTTGCAGGCAATAATCCTGATTAGCGTAGCATGGTACAATCTGAATGCATTAACAGAGGTAACCTCTTTGTATTGAGAGGGAAGACATTGCACATTAGCATAGCACACAAAGTGATCACATACAGTATAAAGGTTGAGAAACACTTGGGACTCACTGATCAGCAAGCCACAACTATTGTGAAAAAAGATCAGCTTGCCTAAGAGATTCCTGGAATTCTGCAAAGCAAACCTTCACAAAGAGATGCGTCCTTTGGGGACTGAGAGCTTAAAATTATGGTAGAGGTCAACTGGGCTACATATTATCTGATTTTATAGCATTTTACACACCAGAACACACCACATTTTACAACGATTTGTAGTCTGGGGTAAATTATGTAAATACAAAATACTTCACAATTAAAAGTACAGGCATATATATAATTTTGTTTTGGTTCAGATATAAATGGCTGTAAATGTTATCTGGCTGTCTTCTCATCACATGTTCAACTCAGATAAGTAACTTTATAACTATATGAACAGAGAAAAGGAGTAAAATGCATAAGACAGGTCTCCCATCTACTCATATCTCGAGATCCACCAGAATTTCTGGGAGCAGGTGCACTACCTGTAGGCATTTTTAGTTGCAGGCCGAGGGTCAAACTTCAGGAAGATGATGCACATGAGGAGGTCACTGAAGGCAGGAGTTTTCAATCACAGTGAGGTCTGAGGTCAGTGCTGGGACGTGCTAGGTGCTGGAAGAAAAGAATGAAATCATGAATTTTGGATAGAAGGAAAAGTTCTAAGCAAGAGGACAGTTCTGGAGGGTAACCAAAATAAAAATATCTGTCAGCTTCCTACACACTTCCAAGACATACTGGCCTGAATACCAAAAAAGAATTTGAGGCTCAGACAAGCATAAAATACACTCTTTTGTTTCAGTGCAACAGTATTAATACTAGAATAACATAGATAATATACAATATAAATAGATGTAATGTAATAACCGAATAAACTATATGACATTGTCCTTTGCCCTCAGTACATTACGCACTGAACACATGCATGATGAAACATACACCAAAATTTTTTGATACTGTATGATTTGACAGCTGTGTTAAACCACCAGTTAATAACAATTAGCATTTTGCGCCAAAAAAACTGTGTTTTATTTAATCCTTTTCTACCTGAATTAAATTAATAATGCTTCCTTTGTAAATATGTATGGGTTAGCCATGGAAAATTATTTAGTAGGTTTAATGTCAGACTTGTATGACAGTTTGACAGACAGCAGGCTAGCAGTAGCCTAACAAACTGCTAACAGGAAGGCTAAATTAAACACGAAAAAAACCTTAGCGCAACGAGTTTGATTTCTCTTTTGCTATAACAAACTATTTGAGATATTACTCACAGATCCATGTGTTCATGATCAAATCATTCTGCTGATACTGCGAGTGATACGTTATCTAATAAGACTGGCTAAGTCTGCACTACACGAAGGGCTAAACCAACCTCACGCTGACGTCTGCTGACAAAAGCGGTTCTGATTGGCTAGACTGTCATCCGAAAGCGAGGATAGCACCGCCCAAATAAAAGCTGTTCAGGGAGCAGCGTTTATTTAGCATTTAAAACATAACTGAGAGTGGAACTTATAAGAAACTGAACTCAGATCAGAATCCTAATACTGTTGTCAACTGAACATTATTAATTTATGAGAATTGTGTCAAGTGTACTAAGTAAATACTCTTTTATTTAATATATGAATTATACATTGCCATACAATTGTTTGACATGTGTGTATTATTTGTTTTATTTAATTGCATACGTAAGTTATATAATTCGATGAATTAACTTTCTCTAAGCTATTGATCCGAATTTTTAATTCTGTCAAGCATTTTGATTTGTATTGGCAGAGACATGTAACCAATTAAAACGCCGTTCTTTAACGCAGAGATTCACCAACAAATGAGGATAAATGATTTACCTCAACGGCATGGGGGCGGGATTTCGAAGGCGTCTTTCATTAGATATGCTGCTGTCTGATAACCCTTATTACGTTAATGATATTAATTCATTGTCTCTCAGGACTGGTTACCAACATTGGTAACTTAAATCCTTTACTTGTATCTCCCATAGCAAAGAATGGCGGAGCAACTTTGTCAAATGTCTAGTTAAAATGGTGATGGCAACATGAAGCTCATTTTGTGTGTGTACTGAACTGCGTGTGTAAATTAATGCAGTACCGTGGTAAAAAACGTCGCTTTATCTGTGCACAAGAGCTGCAGCTCAGCGCACTTGTAGTAGCGTCCACAGGCAGTCAGAGTCAGCCTCGGAAGAATCCAATAAAAGTGAGAGGGTTTCTTTGTGTTGCCTGTACTGTAATCATCGTGACATTTTACGAGTCACTTTTTTCCATTTAAATTCTGTCGTTTGTTTCCTGTAATAACACGTTTGGTTTGAAAAAGTGAGGAGTGAGTTGAAAAATCCGTGGAAGATGCAGCAAGCTCATCGTGGAATCATCCGCTCATACTGTTGACAAGTTGAAGGAGTGTGCTGCTTGCTGCTGTCGTTGTAACTCACAGAGGAGCGAGGTAAGGTTCTTCTGCTGAACCATTTTATCTTCATGATCATTTAAGCGGAAATTGACCAAATATTTCATTGCACAAACCCGAAATGTGTACGTGTACTGTATTGGTAACGTTATACATCAACTGACCGAGCGAGCGTTCGGGTATTTACACATCAGTTGCAATTGTTGTCTATATGAAATATTTGCTACAGTGTGTTTTCATATATAACCAGTAAGTACTTCACTAATAATATGTGCGTTATGAATACGGCATGCATCACTTGGTATATCCTAACTGGAACGATGTTTGTTTTAGGCAGCGCATCACGTTTCATAGTAACACGCGTGCACGATTAGGTGTAGCCCTTTAATTTGACCGTAATAATCATTTTTATTGTGATTAACACGCGTTAAAAGCGTTCGAGTGCAGGGATTTAGGGCTAAGTGGGAATAATGCGCAAGAGAACTAACCACAATGAAGGGTTTTTGATGTGATTATGATCTCCGTTTCAAAACACCGAGGTTTCAGCCTGTCGTAGTAAAAAGTGGTCCCTAATGCATACAGTATGACGTGATTTCAGTTGAAGATAAAGCTTGGAGAGTTGGTTCATAGGCTATTTTGTGCAAAATGAACGAATTAATGAGCAGTCTCGATCTTATATAAATGGTCTTTTAAAATGGTCTTACAGTGTCTAAAGGAATCATTCTGGTTTATTAAACTAGTGGGTAAATTTATAGCATTAACATTACAAATTTCTCTCTCTCTCTCTCTCTCTCTCTGTATGAAACAAATAGCTGGAGTGACATTGGTGTGCATGAATGATGGCATGTTGGCAGAACTTTGAATGTTACTGTAGCAGGCGTCATCAATTAGGATGTTGTGTTTATGATTTTGTGTTTGTTTTTACAAAGGACCTACACAAGCAGATGTTTTTACCTAATAAGCTACTAACATCATTGCGTAATGCAATTATTCTGAACTTGTTGCTTCATTAGCTATTTTCCACCACCCACTCAGGGCGCTGTGATGTCATAAATATGCATTTCCACTATAATGTGCTGAATTGGTTCTAAAGTACCTTGCATGCTTCTTCTTGTAAAACACAAAAGCTTGAGTATTTGTGAATAACCCTTTTAGATGTGTTCATTAACATATTAAAATTTAAGATTATTAAACCAGACAATTTAAACGGTAGCTCAGTGGTTAGAGCATGGCGCTAGCAATGGTCATGGATTCGATCCCAGAGATTGCACATACTTAGAAACAAATGTATGGTATAATGCAATGTATATCGCTTTCATCATTGCTGATGAAGCAGTTGGTGGGCATATCCCATCAGTGTCTGATTTACCTCTTTCCCCCTTAATCCTTTAGTTAAGCTTGAAATGAGCTGTGCAGCCTCCTTTCATGAGGTGACATTTCCGTGGGTGCATGTTAGGTTAGGCTAATGCTCAGCTTGACTTTCAAGTGCACATGTAAACCTGCTTTCACTTTAGGAGCCTTTACGGTTCATTAGTGTGACCGGAGAACACTTGAATATGTCCAAAGTCATCATAACATGTTGACATAATTTTCTCGTCAGTTTGAGCTGAATTGTTCTCATCCTAGTTGAGACAGTGAGTTTAAGTCAGGCAGCGCTGTCATTCATGGCACATTGAGCAGCTTTGCTTGTCAGAGGAATGCTGAAATATGAAGGATTTAAACTTCATGCATAGAGATACCCTTTGTTATAGTTTATGAAAGTCATATTGTTTCTGAAACTTTTGTTTTGATGTGGCTCAAGGATAGATGCCGTGAAAGTCATTTCATTGCTTATTTCATCAGGTGGTGCATTTACATACATATATGAAACGAAACAATGTTGCAGAGCAGGCCAACAAAGAGCATGTGCTTTATTGCGCTTCAGCATTTTACAGCTCATGACACTGACCTTTTGGCACATAGATGAGATCTTGAGTCTTGAGCAAATTGGGTGAGCTTCAGAGATGCTTTAAGCATCAAGCCATTTCTTGGGAGAATGCTGATGGTTCAGTGAATTACGTTTCAGACACCTTCATTGCAATTTATTAAATTGGCGCCTATCTATAATTCAGCCTGTGGGTGGTCAGTTGTCTGCTGAGTTGCCTGATGTGAAGGATTGTGGCAAGGTTTCCTTCATAAAGTGTGCTGTTTGATAAACTTTTCATATATGGCTCCTTATTAAAATATGGAAAAATTGTGAAGCAACGTTTCAAAGGTTCACTTTCTTTGACTGGTAGTCTCTAAAGCTTTTCTTTTCTTTCCTTCTCTGCATCTTTGTCTTGGCCTCGCTCTGGTACAATAGCAGAGGAATGTAAGCCCCGAAGTTTTGTCTGGAGCTTATTTCATATGTTAATGAAGTGTCCTGATTATATAAGCAATTTATTTTACATTACAGAATTTTTTTCTCATTTCTGCTGTGTTAAACAAGCTTGATCTCGTAGGAATTTATAAGTGGCTAGAGGCTTATTCAATAAGTTCAATGAGAATCATATTCAAATGTATGATTCAGAGCTGCACGATTAACCGTTAGAAGATCGCGATCTCATTAATGAAAATCAACGATTCTCGTGTCTAATTTACCTCGGACTAAAATCATAACGCTTCAATATGTGCTGGTGCTGCCGCAGAAGCAGAAGTTATAGTGAGACATTTTTAACCACAAATTCCGCAAGTAAAGTGTTTTTTTTTACTTTAAATGCAAAAGTTTAACTTCCTAAAAAGTATTAATGCATTGAACTAACGTGTACTGTATATGAAATATTTCTCAGTAAAAAAAATTCATAAGGTGACACTTACAATTAAAGGTCTTGCCTGATATCTACAGACTGCTTGAAGGGGTCTTTAAAGAAAGACACTACTGATAAACATAACAACGCAGTAATCTCACCTGTAAACAGTTTAAAATAACTTTGGCAACTTGATGAAAAGCTCTAATAGCGCAGCTTCTCTATTAGCGTAAATACTGTGATAAGCGCCACACACTCTGATGACGTGTTTTACCGCAATGACGGATATAAACGCACACTCGGATTGGTCAGCGCTACAAACTGTCTGCAATCGATAGTTTCGTTTCAAACCAGTCTAGTTAAGATGTGAAGCATATTCAGAACAATGTAAGAAAGACACTCATAAGAGCAGTTTTCTTGTCAGGCTGTATTTACTCTATATGTTGGTCTGTTGTTTGGTGTGAGATTAATTTGGGCAGCGTAGGAGCTTGTAAACGCGTCTCATGCGTGTGAGTTGGCAACTCTCTGCTTTAATCCCAATACTTCTGTGATCATTGGACTCCGAACTAATGATAGTGTGTGGTTGAAAAGACTGTTTGTGACGTCGTTACATACCTTATGATAATAATGCTATCACTGTAGGTTAACCATAAAACATGTAATAATTTTGAAGCAAAGTCCTATGTATTACATACCTAAATAAAAAAAATTTGTCAGAACCTCTAGTAAATTATGTATTACTTTTAGTCATCATTTTCAGAATCGTAAAAGAATCGCAATCTCTATTTGAAACAAAAGAATCGGGATTCTCAATTTATCCAGAATCGTGCAGCTCTAGTACGATTATTAGAAAAACACCATGCTCACTCAGAACCTCACTCGCGTTGAAAGCAAGTTGTACTATAATGTACAAATTACTTAAGAATTAGCGTGAGATTGTCTTTGTTAAACCCATACGTTAATAGCTTTGGTTTGCAGTTACATTAAATTCAGTTTAAATAGTGTAGTCTTTTGTAAAAAGAAGCCTTAGTTGATCTTAAAGTGATGAAAATGAAAATTCTTTCATCATTTATTCACCCTCATGTCGTTTCAAACCTGTACGACTTTCTTTCTTCTTCAGAACACAAGAAGATATTTTGTAGAATGTTGGTAACCAAACAACGACCAACATTCTTCAAAATATCTTCTTTTGTGTTCTGTAGAAGAAAGCAAGTCATACATGTTTGAAATGACAAGAGGGTGAGTAAATAGTGACAGAATTGTCATTTTTGGCTGAACTATCCCTTTAACATTGATTGTAAAAAATGACCTCAGGTTTAAATACACTCATCAGGATGCACAATTAAAAACAATGCATTTTTGGTTTCATGGTTTTTTGTCATTTTATTTGACCAGCTTTAAATGAAATGACCATGGGAGGTTTCCTTGTGAGAGTGAATGAGTCTTTATGACCACACACCTGTTTGATGGCGCCGCTTGCCTTTCTGTCCCAGGCCATTTGGTATGCTGCAAAAATCCACGACCGGGTGATACTGACTCTCCTTGGCACAGTTTGTGGCACCTGCTCTGAATAATCCTTCCCGCTAAATAGCTTTTTTCTGTGGTATTGCTGATCAGAAGTCTGACATCTTAATGTTCTAAATGTCTTTAATCTAGATTTATTAGCTAATAAATTATGTTTAAAAGTTTGTCTGCTCGAAGAAAGCAGGAATTTAGTATGCGGAGTGCTGCTGTGAGACTGTTTGTTTGATTGAGAAGGTCTAGGAAACGTCAGGCTTTCCTCAGATTGAAGGACGATGCAAGCATACGTTTTGTTTCCGCAATTCAAAACTGAATATGGTTGTTTTTACAGACCGCTCATGCTAGGATCAGTGATAAGAATTATGGGCCTTTGATATGAATTATTAAGATTTTGTTTTAACGTTCCCCTGTGGTGAAAATCTAGTTTCTAATGTTGTTTATATGTCTATGTAGTGTTTTTTAAATGCTTTAACCATGTGCTAATTATAAATCATTTTAAACTATTGTAGAGTATTTTCTCCCAAAAAAACTGCAGTTTACCCAAGACAGTTTTAAAAAATGTCATAACCCTGTAACCAATCACGTTAACTCCTTTGACCCATAGATGTGTAAAGATGGCGCATAGACTTGGCACTGAAACGGTCGCTGGTGCTTCAGCTCTGCTTATAAAACACGAGCATGAGCTGCTCACACGTCGAATGAGGCATCTCCGCTTCGGACCACATTACCTCCTCGGGGTGTGCATTAACTTTCGAATAATTGAATGGCCCGTCTTCAATTATTCCGCTTATACCACGGTTACCACACCACAGGACATTGTTCAAATGTTTAATTTCATTGTTTGTCATGTTATCGTCTTTTAAACACAGTTGATGGTAGGACTACTTTCTTGCGCATCTCATTTCAAGTGTCCGTTAAAGCGCAACTGACTCGGAAACTTGAGCCACGTGGTGGGTGTGTGTGTGTGAAGCTGCGTTCAGATTACAAGCGACAAAGCGACATGATCCCATTCATTTCAATGGAGAGCTGGAGACTTCTGGCAACACGAGCAGTCGCAATCGTTGGCGACCGGATGGGCGTGTCTAGCGACGCGACAAAGTTGAGAAATCTTCAACTTCATGCAAATGAAGAGCGACTTTCAGAAGCGACAGCCAATAGGAAGATGGTAGATCTAACGTGATCAGTGGATGTCATCAATCAGGCAACCGCTAGTGGGAATGCCCACTGGCGACTTGCAGCGACAAAGTCGCTTGTAATCTGAACGTAAATATATCCGCTCAACCAATCACAGCACACCATTCCACGCATTGTAAACAGTAATGGCGGCGCTCTGAATACGGTCGGCTCCTAGTTTCCCTGATCTACTTTGTACTTTGTGTTCAACAAACAAACAAACAAATGAATCATTTTGACGCCATTGATGAACCTGTGCTGGTTTCTGCGGTGGGGAAGAAACGTAAGCCATCGAAATCTAATTATTTACGTGAGGAGATTAAGAAGATGAGGCATTAATTTATAGCATTAAAAAGATGACCCGTTGAATTCATTTTAGGAGCGATGACTGAATGTATTTTTAGTCCAGTGCCTGTATGTAAGATTAGTATTGTATTGAGTTCAGAGGCTGTCATATGTGGATCAACTCACTTTGTTGTGTATTTTCAACAGTTTCAATATGAAAAATAACTTTTATATTGATTCAACAGATTTATTGCATTTTGAAAAAAAAATTGTCATGGATTTGTTGCATTTTGGGGAAAAAATTATCAGTTTTTAATAAATCTTTTAAAATCAAAATCTGGATTTGAATTTTTTATGTTACTAGAAACTTTGAATGTTTTATGTTACTAGAAACTTTGAAACAGAAAAAAGTGTTTTTCATCTTGCCACTTTCTTTGTAAAGAAAACACATTTTTACTCAAATTAATCAAAATGGATTTATAAGCGTTTTGGAACCAAACTCTTTATTTGTTATCAGTTATAATCAGCATGAAGAGGAAAACGAACCAGTAGGCTATCAGTGTTTATTAATGCATTTTGTTTTTCTGTTTAGTTATTTTATTTATTCGATTTCAACATATGTATTTCTTGTTTTTGAAATGCTTTGTTTATTGAAACGAAACTGCACACGTTTCCATTACCAGTACAGTTTGACATTATAAACGTCAGATCTAGAGCAGGGTCCTGTGTGCGGTGATGGCCCATAGGCTTCACTATAACTTTTCTGTTTTTTAAACTTGGCGAAGTGGTATGGAACTGTAATGCGGTCAGCAGACCTGGAAGTCCTTCATAGGTGTGCATTTACTGAA
The DNA here is from genome assembly GCF_024868665.1 of Triplophysa rosa. Lineage (NCBI taxonomy): Eukaryota > Metazoa > Chordata > Actinopteri > Cypriniformes > Nemacheilidae > Triplophysa > Triplophysa rosa. The sequence goes on from NC_079891.1 coordinate 25,889,082, forward strand.
AGTTAATGCATACCTATAGAACGTTTGTCAACCAATCAGATTGAAGCATTCAACAGCCCCAATGTATAAGTACCAATAATCAATGGTCCGAGCTCATGCGATTGAATGGAGGCGGGACTAATTTGCATATTCATGAATCCCCGTATTCTAAATGAAGCAAGGCTGTAGAGTTACATTCAAGTCATTTAAGGCATGAATAAATTATCATCGCAAGAAAAACTAGTACATATACTATTTTAATGCTTAAAGATGAGTTTTAAGTGATAAAATTATCGAATGCAGTGGGACTTTAAGATTTTGGGATGATGAGAGGTGCAAGTTGGTTTGTTTTACAGCTCTGAATACTACCAAAAGGTCAATTACTATCAGCATTTTTAGTTTTGGTTAATAGGGCATACAATTATACATTTAAAAAGTTTAACGCCATTTTAAAGCAATTTGTTTTTTTGCGTTTTCAGCTAATAGGACATTGGCTGTGTACTAAATATGTCTTCCAGCTGTGCTCTGTCAGTGTTTGTCTTAGTTTCCCAATCTATTTCAATTAAGATCTAGTGTTGTCAAAAGTACCGGTACTTCGGGTCCAAGTCGGTACCTAAAAATAAAAAAGTTGTCGGTACCTAATTTTCATAAGACCCGGTAGCACCGACGTACCGGGTACTGATGCTCTGTCTGACAGGTTTTCAGTCGGAAACGTTTTATAGGCGCAATAAGACGTGATGAACGGGTAAACGCGGCTCCTATCCACAAGAGATGCGCACAGAAATACTTCAGATTCAAGTCATATCACGAAGAAAACGAACAGAGTTTTGTGGTGAAAGGAGGAAACATCCGGATTTAAGTTAACAAGTTCAAGCGGTAAGTTTCAAATTCTGTTCACGTTTGCATTATGAATGTTGTAGCATATGTTAAGTTAAAGGTTACGTTAAAAAAAACATCCCTGTTTGCGTGTTAATTTGTTAGCGCCAATGCTAATCCAGTCAAGTGTCCTTATTAACCATTTAATGCTTTTATAACTGTAATGGGGTAAAATAAATGGGAGGACAGGATGGGGTTTACAGTACCCATTTTATTTAGGCCTCTCTGAAATCTATGTGCTAGAAAACTATCATACTAACTGTATGACTAGCAATGTGTATGTCTTGGACAGATAACTCTATTAGGTTTAAATAGCCACATTTAAACTAAACAAAAATATATCTGTTGTATTTATTATTTTAATATACAGTTACCTTAATGTAAGTAATCTTGTGTAAATGCAGTATAAAAACTGAGGTTTGTTTTAATATTGCATATGCATGTTTGTAGTTTATTCTATTTGTCTTATACAGCAGCAGACTGAGGAGGATGTTCATCAGCATGAAAGACCCCAGTGAGCACCGTTTCAGCAACAATTAACTTGTATACTTCATGTATACAAAATGGCATTGCTTTCTATACATTTATATTAACAATGAGCTTTATTAATAAAATTGTGTTTCAATTAGCATGTACTGGTGTTTTGCTTTGGTACCGAAATTGATACCGAGAACCGTGGAATTTTACTGGTATTGGTACTGACTACTGAAATTTTGCTGCCGTGACAACACTATTAAGATCTCTGAAATAATGGCAAAAGTGTAAGACACTAATCTCCTGAATGAACGGTGAATGAGAAAATATATGTCAGGTTGGCAACAAGGAACACCTAATTATTGCTTAGAAAATATCTTTTCAGGCTCCGAAAATTCACCTTACATAAAAAACAGAAGTAATGAATTGTGTGTGTGTTAACCTGAGGAACTGTGTTCTTATTTACTTGTGTAGAGCAGAAATACAGTCCTTTAGAATATTTCATCTTTGGCACGATGACACGTTTGCTGGAGGTTAAGCTGTTCATCTTTTGATACATTGTTTGTTCATTCTAAGCAAGTGGCGATATCTCCCTTTTTATCTGTTAAAAAATATGAACGTTCTCCACATCTTTTGCACAGAAAAGTTGTCTTCTGTCTATCTTCACATTCTAGTATGAATGAGATTGGATCACATTTTAACTCCTGCACCCAACTAATCCTCTCTTCCAAATCCTTTCTTCTCCTCACTGTGTCGGGGCACAGGCTTGATTTATGAATATGTGATCTGGTGGAAATTTCCAGCCACATCCAGCACAGCTCACATTTCCCAGTCCTAGTTCGTCACCTGCTCTGTATCCTGGTTGGCAAAGATGATGCTTTCTGTCATTCTTGACCCTGTTCCAATGATGACACTATCCAAGCAGGCGGGTGGGACTTGTCCTGCGATGGTTGTCATGTTGTGGGTGGATTAACCCTGGCTTGATTATATCCAGGGATAAGAGCTGCTTAATTGTAATCACTAGAGTGTTCAGGAAGGCTAAAAGCTGCATTGTGTGTTGGTAGACGGGACAGAAATTAAATAGATGATGCTTCGCCTGGCTGTGCTTTTGGTGCAAAGCAGAGATGCACCAATGCATCAGCCACCAATACGTATCGGCATATTTTGAATAATTTTAAAACCATCAGTATATCAGCTATAGCACGATACTGATGTTTTTGTCAGTATAAAATGTTAATATTTCAGGATTCTGACTTATGGAATAATAATTTGGTCCACAGTTTATAGTTTACCTCTGTTTGAACTTTACAAAACTTGACGAGATATTAGTATGCTGTATTTGTAGCTGGAAGGCCTTTGGGTGAAGTATGTCCTAATGATTCAGACTGCATTGTTGAAGCACCCAGAGCCCCAGTGATGCCCGACTGATCTTTGCCCTCTGAAACACATCTTAAAGCAGACATAGGTCGAGTGAAACTACTCTCAGAATGTCTCATCAATTATTTGAGATTTTATACCGCTAGTTGTCTTTCTAGATCTGGCCAATAATTATTCGAAAACTTACTGTTTTTCCAGTTTTGTTATTTATAGCTGGCTTCTTGAGTTCTGAATGCAATTATGATGTGAGAAATTACTGTTTGGAAAAGTTTGTTTAAAGCCACAATACGGAAGAATTTTGTTATGAAATATCCAAAAATCACTTGCACAGTGTGATATATTTCATGCAGTTGTGTACTTACATTATCCCAAATGTTCCCAAGAATGTGCAAATCCAGAGAAATTCCTATTTAAAATAATGGCCCGTCCCTTGTCTCCCTTGTATTTGTCCAATTTCAGTGACTTAATATGCGGTGCTCCGCACTACCCTCAGTTTCGGGTTGTAGAAACTATGGCAACACGCAAATGCGGAAGTGGTTATATAGCATCTAGGACGCAGCATCTGTTGTTCCATTATTATGGATCACGATTACTCTTTGGTGAGTAAAGGAAACACAAAAAAAGTGTAAACGTAGGCCAAACGAGGCAAGCAGGCTTATGGACAAACAAAGAAATAAAACCAGTATTAATATCGGCGTGGCGTTTTCTAAATGGAGAGAGCTTCGCGACCAACTTGGACTCGACAGAGACTCCGCTCTCGCATGTGTTTTAATAGACAGGTAAGCACATTTTTTTTATTGTACACGAAATACTCATGCACAGATTATTTGAATAGTTATGAATGCAGTTATCCTATGAAATACAGTATATGTCGCACAAAAATATGTAGCCAATAACGTTACTTGTAAATGCTGTGGGTTCGTTCCAATTTACTTTTAAAAACGACTGTTTTAAACAGGTAAAACTGTGTAGCATTACTCTACCAAATCAATGGACAAAGTCCAATATCAGTTGCGTATAGCGACTGAAACGTAGCATTACATTCCACGTTTCTTGCAAGCTAATTCATTACGATGACATAAAATAAAACTAATTCATTACCTCGTCCGTGAACATGATGGGCGATCTCCATATGCCTCTGGATGGTGAAAACGACATGTCCCATGATTCCACTCTCTACATAACGTCATTTAGCTTCGCCTTTTGTTGTTGTTTCGAAAGTGCGCCATCTAGCGGTCCAAATATTCCATATTGTGGCTTTAATTAGCAGTGCCCAGACAACACTTCACTTCACCTCACTTTCTAACAAACTCAACACAGCCACAGCAGACTTGGCTTTTTGCGTTTTGAATACCAGCAATCTTAAAGGGGTTTTTCGGCGTGGTCTGCTTGTACTGAAAGGTCTTACGGCCATGATGACCATTTCAACATGACCCTTAAAACCCTGTCAACATTAATATGTTGTCATTTGAAAACTTTTATTCTCCCTTTTCGACTTCTGTCCACACCGAGACTGCATTTTTGTCAGTGAAAATGGAGCTTTTTGAAAACACTTGCCAAAGTGGATACATTTGAAAACGCTGTTTGGCCGAAAAAAAATGAGGCTTTTAAAAACATTGACATATTTTTCGTCATGTGATGTATTTGTTTTGGCTGCTTCCAGTTCGATAGCATTAATGTAAGTTTGTGCATACTTTATATTGCATTTTAGGAGAATTTTGAAGTACTAGAAGTTATTGTTTAACATATTAACATACCAAGATACAGTATGTTGTTGTTGTAATATTAGCTGTGTGACGGAGCAGTTTTGAGCGTCATTGTTTATCTGGAACCGCTTTAATATTGTACTCATCCAGATACTGGAGAGAGAGAGCAAGAGCGCGTTGGAGCTGAAACTGGAGAGCGAGTGAGCGTTTTATTCTTTTACTCAATGATGAATAAACTTTCAGTTAATCCGCGGGTCACATGCGTTCCGCACCAGAGAGCACGATCCGTACGGATCACGGATCATCCCGCGATCCGTTTCACCATGATACCACAGCGGAGAGGAAGAGAAAACGCGCGTTGTAGAGTTGTTTGTCCATTTAGGGCTGCTGTACAAAACATGGCGGCGAATTCAATGTATGTAGGCCCGCTCTGTATATAGATATAAATAGCTTATTCTAAGGTATTACAAACATAACGGTTCATTACGTAAGGTCTTTATACACCTCTGAAGAAATAGTTTTGTATATTATATTGCATTATCCATTTGCACAAGTGTACATACAATCTGTTTATTCTACTATATACTACCCTGTACAATGTCTCTTATATGTTATTATCCCCCATTTTCTGTAAAATAGTCTTTATTTTATATATGCACAATTTAGAATCTTTTAGACTGTAAATCGTATTATATTGTATTGTCATTGTGTTGAATGTCTGTACTAGAAGCTTCCAACACCAAAGAAAATTCCTTGTGTGTGCAAGCACACTTGGCAATAAAGCTCTTCTGATTCTGATTCTGATTCTTCTGATTTCTGTCGATAGATCCTCCTAAAAATGCCTTATTATTCCTTTAAGCAGTGGCGAACGTTTTGAATTCTGAAAGGTGCAGTGTGTTTTTGTAGTGCATTGATTTCTTATGACCCCTGAGAAGAAATATCTGCTGCAAACCTGGATTTTCTGCATGGTTCCTTATTGTTTTGCTCCTGCACACTGTAAGTACAAAAAAGCAACTGTAACGTCTTGCTGTAAAGACACCATTAAAAATTCAACAGAAGAGTTTTGTGAATATTTATGTACACAGCAAAATCGCCAGTGTTAAAACGGGTCAAATTAACTCTCACAGTGTTTATATAATCCACACTTTGAGAGTGTGGATTAGTATACACCGTGAGTGTTAATTTGACCTTTTTTAACACTGGCAATTTTACTGTGTAGCCATTTTACTTTTAGCAGATAGATACACACTTTAAGTTATGAGTCTCTGTAAACCCAGAGGAAAATATCACGCTCAGAGATTGCTATTTCATTGCTCAGGTGATTTGGTTTCGTGCTCTTTATATCAGCTTCTATTAGTATCAGCTTGTCTCCGATGTTTATCATAAAATTACTTCGGAGACAACTTTGTGTAGATCGCTGACTTGACATATCTGAGATCAGTTTGACTATAGTCGGAAAAATTGCTTCATAAATGTCTTTGTTCTGTTCTGTCAGATATTTTGAAGAATGTAGGAACAGTTCTGGGGCACTTTTGGCTATATTGTCATTTTTTCTTCTGTGGTAGTCAATGGTGGCCAAGGACTGTTTGGTTACAGGCATTCTTTCAAATATCTTTCTCTGTGTTCATCAGCACAAAGAAATTTATACAGATTGGGTACAACTCAAGGGTGTTTTTGTTCAACAATTATGACTCATTATGATTTATGATTTATTTTTGGGTGAACTTTCCCTTTAAGGTCTTAAATTTTAGTGGAGACATATGTGAGATATCTGAAGCCTGTTGTCTTTTTTTTAAGGAACAAGCTCTAATATGTACTGTACCACCCAAAGTTTCTGTTGCAATAAAAATTTGTTAACACAGGAAATTAAGCTGTGGTCGTCAACCTATATAATTTGCACTTTAAAAATGCGTTGCAAAGTCTAAAAATCGCCTGCCTTATTTAAACCGATATCGAAGAAAGATTTTTTACACGAGAGGATGTTTACCATCTCCCTCCTCTTTGGGTCTATGGCATCCCATTGTACATCGGGGACATGAAGAGCTCTTGCTGGTCATTGAAGTCTTTTAGCAGGAGACAGGATTTCTAAGCTTCATGCAGGTTTGCCTGAATGGCCTCATAAAGGAGCTGTCAGATAAATGTTTTTCTGCTAGCGCTTAAGACTGGGCAGGAAATAAAAGGAAGCCTCTGTTAGAGGCTGGATGTGGCAGGATGAACTGCCAGCCTTCCTATCAGTGGTTTCTTTATGCGTGTACCGTCTCCCTGGCAGACGCTGAAGCCCGGTCCAGCGCATGCGAGGAGGGGGTCCGAAGAACCCCAGACCAGCTGGAGTTGAATGCAAGTGGACTTGGTCTGTCGCATCTGTGATGGTGAGAGTAAAAACATGTATCATCTAAAAATACTTAAAAACTGAAACCATATTTCTATATGCTTTTTGCTTCTCTTGCATAACCTGTATTAAAATAAATTACAATTCTGTATTGCTGCCTTTGTAGAAGCAACTCCAGATCAGTCACTCATAAGGTTCCTTGATGACATCTGCTTAAGTAGGCAGCGAGGTAGCTCGCTTGGTTTTGGAACAGATCTAATGAAAACCTGGAAGGATTGAGATGAAAAGAGAGAGAGAGAGACATTGAAAGATAGAGCTATGGAGAGGGAGGGTGAGTTGGAATTAGAGACCTCATCCGTCACAATGAAATAGGATATGACTTCTGCTTTGTGGGGTTGTGAGACTGTTTAAGCTTCTCTCAGCGTGATTCGGTTCCTATTGTTGGATCTTTCAGCCATATCCTTTCTGGTTCATCTACATTTATACCATTTTCCTCCTTTACAGCCAAACCAACAGAGTCTGTAACTTCATCGCTGGTGATGAAATGAATTGTGGCTTTTACAGAGGCATGGTAAATTAGAATGGAGGAATTGGAATATGATAATGTGTGAAGATTCAAACCATGAATCATAATTCAGAGGACAAGGGTACTTACTGAATACAGGACACATCTAGGACATGGCACATGGTGTAAACTAATTTTACATTCATGCAAATGTTTCGCTTATTATTGTTATGAAGGATTGTAGCATAATTCTGAATAATGTGTTGATTTGGATTTACATTATTTCTATAGATTTAGATACTGAACACACTAGGTGCAGGAGTATAAAATGGGTTTAAAATGTAAAGTGGCTCCTTGCTAGCTCAATGTTTATCATGTTGGACCTTTAAAGGAATAATTCATCCAAAAATGAAAACTCATTTGACATTACTCTTCATTTAACATTACTCTTCGTTTGACATTATTTATTTGTTTCACTTTACTACTTTTTACAAACCTGTGTGCTTTGTTGTGGAAGAAAAAAGTTAGATAATATTTCATGGTATTTATTTGTACCCTTTTTTACCCATCGTGACCACGTATGATGTATGACGTTGAAAAATGACAGTTATGTTTAGTGTCCAAATATACAGGTTTGATATTGACATTAAATGCTACTGCAAAATATATTTGATTTGTGGGTAATTTGTCTCTTAGAATTTATGTAAAAGCCAGCACTGTAAACGAATTCTGCTGACATTATTGAAAAAAGTTTTTTCTGATCAGAAACTTTGTTGAGGGGAGGTGGGATGGCGAGACAGTCAATGGAATAGTGAAAAGGAGCAGTCCGAGAGGGAGAAAAAAGAAAAAAAGCCAAACAAAACGCTTGAAAGATCGATTGACAGGGAGAAAAATAGAAATGGCACCAGAGGTTGAGAAGTGTGAGAGAGGGAATGACCGTGTGCCGTTTACAGAACTGTATTTTACATTATTAAATAAGGTTGTTTATTTGCACTCTAAACTCAAAATATCCACTTACATGTCTATATGCATTTAGCAGAGGTGGAAAAAGTACAAAAATATTATACTGAAATACAAGTACTACTACTTTGAAGAAATTGTAATTGAGTACAAGTTAAATTACCAGTCAAAAAATCTACTCAAGTAAAAGTAAAAAGTAGCTTGTTTAAAATTTACTCCAAGTAAAAGTTACTTTTAAAAGCGGGAGGGGGACCTCTCCTGTTTTGTGCAACACCAACAATAGTCATCATAGTGCCTAATTTTATATATTAAAACAGGTTACAAGTCACTGCAACCAATAAATAATTTTTTTGTCTTGTTTTGCAGAAATATCACAGAATCATATAGCAGAAATATTAACTAAACAATTATTAAGTCAATATACATTTTCTTCAGAAGCTAAATTAAGCCTTGAAGGACTCATTAAATGAGCACTTTCAACAAGTTAATATGATTTATTAGGGTCTTCATGAAATATCTGGAACATATTTTGCTTAAAAACACTCAATGGCTGTGTAAACAAAACCCTTTCTGCCTCGTCATAAACACCTATGCTCACAGCAACCCATTTTGATGTATGTCTCTTTAAAGGCCTCCTCAGACAAGCACTTTCAACAAGTTGGTATGATTTATTAGGGTCTTCATGAAATGTCTGGAACATATTTTGCTTAAAAACACTCAATGGCTGTGTAAACAAAACCCTTCTTGCCTTGTCAAAAACAGCTATACTCACAGCAACCCGTTTTGGTGCATGTTTCTTTAACTGATAATGAGTTACAGCGAACCCCACCCCCCTTCTGTCCGGCGTGTCAACACAACACACGTGTGTAGTACTGCCATGGCAATGGTTTAGCTAAATGATATTTCCTGAATTCCTCTGCGGTTAGTTTCGTCTTAAACATCTCAAATAATTCGTCCGGAGACGAAAAATCAGTCACAGCGCATCCTAATGCGCTTACGTTGTGCGTGTATGCTTACCTAAAATCCATGGAATCCACTGCAGATCTCAGCGGAATTACATGGATTTTAGCGCTTGTCATTGACAAGTTATAACGTTACACACACAATCTGAGAGCTAGTTTGCAGATTTTTCAGCCTAAGCACGAATGATTTGAGATGTTTAAAACGAAACTAACCCCAGTGTTCACCCCTGTTCATTAGCAAAGCAAACAGCTTGCCGCAGCTGAACATATTAACGCACATAATATATTAACATTCATACAGCTAAACTCCAAGTGTCCATCTGCACTTATATACAGTAAGTTTAACACTGGCTTTGAATGTTCTATTTAGCCCGTGACTGACTTAGCTCCCTTCGCTATCATATGCCAACGTTATCCTCCTATATATACGGTACATTTACGTCAATACAGACTGTTGATAAATATTACTTACATCGGCAGTTTTGTCTCATTCAGTCATTCTCGATCCCTCTTGAGGAACAACTTTGAAGCTAATCCTGCTTGTACTGTCCCAGGTTGATAAAGCACTCCGGCTTGAAGTGATTCGTGCAAACAAGCAGGTTTTTACTTATGGTTTCTGAGGGATTTCCACTAAAAATAAAATAAATCCACTCCTGTCTCTTCCGAGGTTAGGACTCTGTGCAGCGACTACATTGCATGTTGTCCACGAACTTTAGCTATGGCGTCATGTACACCGCTGTTGCTTATGAAAACTACAATGGCGGCGCGCCGTAGGTGGAATTGTGCAGATTAAGGGGCGGTAATATTATAATAAGAGCCTGCGTCTACGTCACATCAGGAGCGAAATCTGAACGGCTCGATTTCTCACATGTTTGCAGAGAAAGGCTTACCAAAACAAAGTTACTGGGGTCTTTTCATGTTTTCTGGTTTGCTAGATGCACCGGGGACCCGATTATAGCACTTAAACACAGAAAAAATTTGACTTTCATCCAATGGGTCCTTTAAAAAAGATTTTAAGCCTTGTTTTCTTAATAAATTATCAATGGAACACACTGCTAAGTTTCAGTAGTGAAACCACGTATAAATCGTTCCACGCAGGGTTACACGTTTGTACGGAATGAGAGTAAATGTGATGTTTGACCGTTGTAACCCGGTCGTTACCATGGCAACATTTTTGCCGTTGATTGCAGTGAACAAGAAACATGAATCCCATTCCCAAGAGTTTAATCCGTTTGATACGTATCTGCTGTTTTCGGCCAAAGACTGGTTAAGTGAGGCAATTTTAACTAAAACACAGACAGAAACGCTGTGTTTTGTTTATGTTCAGAGCTTCTCAGCGCGCCCTCGCGGTGTTGCCATGTTTACATATTTTTAAGAGCTTCGCATTTGTTGTTTAGTCTTTTCTTATGAAGCTGCATATGCATTATATAGTTAATAAAGTGAACAGTTGCGCGTAGTGTTTTTTTGCCTTATTAAATGTTGTGTGTAGGTTTATTTTGGGCTTGTCATTGTTTGCTGTTCTTTTCAACAATATATGATCTGGCAACACGGTCCTTTTTACGGCAGGGCTGGTGAGGCTTTTCAAAACGCATGAAATAGCAAGCATATTCATGTGACTTTCTTGCCCCGCACTTACAGAAGAGAGAGACATATGATACACGTTTAAATATGTCATTAAAGCAGAATTTGGTCAGTTCGGTTCCATACACACTGCGTAAATGTGGTGCAGATGCATTATAGTTAACCGTGCGTCTACAAAACCTGATTAAACACTTAAAATATAGCATTATGCACCAATGTCGTTTTGACTTTTACTAAACTGTCCAAACTTCTTATTAGTTACCAATGCAACAACGGTACGAGAAGTATTTAAACAAATATTATTTATCTTATTGTACCTCTACAATCTTGCACATAAGGATTTTTATAAGATGCTACTTTGCACAGCGTCCATAATCCTGTCTTGAAGCTGAAATGGTTGCTTAAATATGGCCAGGGGTTTACTTCATTGTCTTCAGCAGTCCGAGTTCGATTTCTGAGGGTTTCATCTTTAGGACAGGTGCACTAACTTCTCCGTCTCCATCGCTCTTCTGGTATTGGCGCAAAAACTCTCGTGCCCATCATTCACTGGAGTAATTTCCGGTCACGTTTTTTCCTTGCGATGGGTCCCATTCACTAATAATTGCGTCGATTTTTCGTATTTATATGCACATTTGAACCTCCCTCGAAAACTTTCCGCCTAATTCACAACAAGTGCGTACGCACATGAATTTGTTCCTAACCTCATCCTAATGTCAGTGAATTTGGAGCATTCTAAATGAGCTGCCGCGTGCACGAGTTTAGTCATTTGCATAAAACACACCCAGCCCATCTCCATATTAGGCCATTCCGCCTAACCTTTCCTTTACCACCAGTCGTCACTTAAAGGCGGGGTGACAGATTTCTCTTAGCCGTTGTTGATGTTCAAATCACCAAAACAGACACACCCATAACCCCGTCTTTCGCTGTCGTCAGTGCTTGGCTCGACTAATGTCCGTCCTGTGCACTGTACACCTTACTGCTGATTGGCTACAGGGTTGTTTTGGTACTCGGCCCGACTTTGCCTAAACAAGCGTAAATCGGACACCCTGCCTTTAAGTCAAAGTTATTTTTGCGTACGTGTGCTTTCAACTGTTCCTATCTTTTCTCTTATATTTAGAATAGATTTTAGTATGAAAGTTTTAGTGAATCATGATTTGTTTGTGAAAGCGTTCGTACGCAGGTTTCACGCACAAATTTGTGTGTACGCATTGCTTAGTGAATAAGACCCAATGTTTTCATTTTTTTTACTTTGTAACGGATGTGATTTTAATTATAACGAAGTACAATACATCACACAAATCATACTTAGTACAAGTAAAAAAGTACATGTAAAATTACAGATTTTAAAAGCTACTTAAAAAAGTACACGTACACAAAAACCTACTCAATACAGTAACGCGAGTAAATGTAATTCGTTACTTTCCACCTCTGGTATTTAGAAATAAAATCTCTGCATGCTTCAGTTAGAGAGGTGTTTAGTGTTGACGGTGGCATTCACAGTGAAAAGCTTGTGAGTGCTGTCAGAGAAAGTGACCCAGTCAGCTCACGTTAGGAAACCCAGCGTGACACCCTGCTGCGTAATTGCCATTTGCTTTCCAAACGTATCTGAAAATATGCAAGGCAAGCTTTCTTTTCTTGTTGCTAACTCAATTCACAAAAAATATCAGAAGCATTGTCTCACCATTCTTTATAGTATTGGATTCAACATTCTACTTCTATCCATCTTCCGTATTCTTCGTGTTCTCAATCATACATGTAAGCTTTTTATAAATCAGATATTCCATTATATTTGGTGCCTACTTGAGACCTTTTTAGTCCCATGGTTCATAGCCTTAGTTCTTCGAATATAGAGACGTGTTTGTCCTGCCGTAAATCCTAAATAAACCATGCAGCATAAACAGTGTAAGAGCCCTTTGAAGACATGCATCCACACATTGAAAGCTCAAAGGGTCCACCAGGCTGTAAGTGGTCTTGCCTATGCTGTTTCACGCAGTGGAAACCATTAGGTGCATCTCGCCGTACAGCCCTGGAGGCAGTCAGCACGCCTGAGGCTTTTATGAGTATAACCCATGACATATCGATGAATATTGTTGCCTGGCCTGTTAGAGCCAGCTGTGTGGTATTGTAGTATTACAATACCACACAGTGAGTAGTGAGTAGTGATTGTAGTGAGTTACTAATACAAACTTACTAAGAAAACTACCGTTTTCTTCCACGTATATGGTATGTGATGCAGAAGATGTTTGGAAATTAGTAGAAGCTCTGACCTCCCCATTTATTTGTTTTATATTTGAGTTTTCTGATCTTTCATCAGCTGTGTGTCAAAAGTGCTCAGGTAAACAGAAAAGTTGACAGGAAGTTTTGTGAGGGATTTCGAGGCATCTACCATCAGAGAGCCTTCATATTTGGGGTAGCATTATAGGTCTAGTATGTAATTTTTTGGAGGATCTATTGACAGAAATGCAATATAATATATAACTATGCCATCAGAGGTGTATAAAGACCTTACATAATGAAGCGTTAGGTTTTTATTACCTCAGAATGAACTGTTTCTATCTACAGTACATACACAGTGGGTCCCCTTGCATGGAATTCACCATGTTGTTTCTACAGTAGCCATAAACGGACAGACTGCTCTACAGAGCGTGTTTCATAAATGTTATCTCCTTCGGCAAAAAAGCGAAACCATGTCTACATCTTAGTTCTGTCAGTCACCATAGTGCTTCGAAAGGGAGGGGTTTGAAGTGAGCTGTTGGTTGCAATTCGCAATCTCACCAGATGCCGCTAGATTTCACACACTGGAGCTTTAAAGTAAAAACCAGAGACGTAGAACTGGATTTGTGCACTCGCACTGAAGGATTCAAGAAGGCGTAACTGTTGTGTTGTGTTTGCGGGAGAGAAAAAAATCTACAAGTTTGCAACTTCAAATTTTGACTTCAAATTTACTGATACACATGTGTGGCCAACCTCTACAACTACAAGCTCCACTCTCACAGGCACTCAGTTGTTTTGCACAAAAAATACCTTCATACTGTAAGGTGCACACGATGATACACAGTCTGTGGGAAAGCAGTTAGCGCTTTAATTATTGTCAATGGTTTTAGCAACAGGTGTGACTCTCAAATAGCCTCGTTCATACAATTTACAAAATACATTTTAAACTTCAATTTAGACTTAGGTATTTTTCACATTCTTCCAAATGATTTTTAAATGTCTTTCCACTGTAATGCACTTCAGCCTCATTCATGTAACATCAACCTATAGATGACCCGAGACACAGCGTCTATAAACTTAAATGGTGTTCAGGTCAATTTCAAGACTTCTATTTTTCGAAGTTTCGCAGTTTAAACTGTTTTTAAAGAAACGTGACTGCATTCTTTTTTACATATTTTTGTCCAAATTCCTTCAATTATCTGTGCCGGAATCTCCATCTGTGACCTTTCAATGCTTCAGAGAAGGAGAAAAGAAGTTGAACAAAAACCGTAAGGCACGATTTTCATATGAATACACTCTTGTTTGACCTTGTAGGGTGGCATTAAATCAACAGTCTCCCTCTGCAGCGCTAATAATCCGCTCCCATATGCCACAAATCCCTCGCAGCTTCCACCACAAACAATTCTCCCAGCAGTTCTCACCGCGCCCCTCCCCGGCCTCCAGTCCAGCTGTTCTCTTAGTGCTACGTTTTAATATTCAGGAAGTGGATCAGAAAATAATTAAACTCCACGACAAGTGATGCGACCCCAATTACCTCGTTCTGTTGTGGTCGTGACAACATGGACACGATGAAGAGGGTGAGAGCTTCACGCTTTTGATGAAGAGTTTTTTTAAGGGTGTGTGGGAGGGTGGGGGAGTTGGATCTTTCCTGTTTTAATTTCTCGCCCGTCAAAACGCTCCCGGAAACTAGAGGCTTCAAAGTCAAATGAGCGAGTTTGTGTCAGTCGGGTTGTGTTAGATCTGGGACACTTTATTTCTTCTTGGTATGATTGGGATGATGTGATGTGACCTGACCTGACATGACATTGTTAAACGTCTTAAGCACTGTTATGTCAATGTGTCTGTATTGTATTCATGCACACAATAGCTGCTTCTGAATTCGCTCACTCGTTCACTCATTCACTGTTCCCTATATAGCGGAATGCTAAGTGGTCCACTATAAGGGGAAGAAGTGAATGAAAATGAGTGAATGATTTTGGACACTGACGTCCTGCGTCTGACATAAAGCCACAGGTGTAAAGTTAAATTTAACCTTATTTGTCACGTTTATTGTATACGTTTATAGAACAAAACAACTGTTTGCTATGTTTATTTACTATAATGTTTATTGCGCTTAATAAAATTATTGAATATATTTAAAATAAAACACTACTGTATATAACATTCATTTAATCTGTTTATTCTCGAAAAGTAGAAAATAACTGTCAACAAGAACAAACACAAGTGTAGAAACGTACAAGGCATTAAAGGGCACTCTCCTCCAGCTGATTCTAATCAGGCGGGTGATTCGCGTTGTATCATGGTAAATAGTGAGTGAGCGAGTGTACATCAGATGTACACTTAAAGGGGGATTTAACGGCGTTTCATGCATTCTGACTTCTTTACAACGTTACACGTGCTGGCTTCTCATGCTTAAAATGGTAAACTTGTCCAAAACGAGTTGGACGTATTACGTAGTATTTCTCGATACGTTCCCCCAAGGTTCGTATAGGTTTTCGGAAAGTTTTTTTCGAACATTAAAAACTGTTACGTAACAAC
This sequence comes from Triplophysa rosa, assembly GCF_024868665.1. Taxonomy (NCBI): domain Eukaryota; kingdom Metazoa; phylum Chordata; class Actinopteri; order Cypriniformes; family Nemacheilidae; genus Triplophysa; species Triplophysa rosa. The sequence continues at coordinate 25,904,583 of NC_079891.1, forward strand.
ATTTTCTAGTCCTTTATTGGGCAATTCTGTGGGCCCGCAGCTGCAGCTCGTTGCTCTTGCTATAGTGAGAAGTTGAGGTTAGTTTGTTTGTTCATTGCATTTCAGTGATGGATGTTATAGAAACGGTGGATATAACACTGGATTTGCAGATTGTTCGAAACTGATAGATGGCGCAGTCCCAGCGCTAAAAGATGCCGGACATGAACCACGCGCGGTAAGTGAAACTAAGTCATGTGTGTGTTTTATTGGCAATCGGTACGTATGTGCATAATGTAAACAACACGAACTTATAGTGAATCAAAACAGTTATGCAGGGATAATGCAATGATGTATATTGTGTGCTCGTGATTTAGTTCCTCCCCCCGCACACCCCTAGGATGTTGTATGTTTTCGGAAATAATCGTACAGCTGTATCTATCTTTTATAAATGTGATCAAACTAAATACTCTTCGAAGATACGAAGTATGCAATACTACTCTATAGGTACTCAAGATTAAGGTGAGATTGGCAGAAATTAAACATGATTATTATTATTAAAAATAAGTTGGCCTTAAAGACGTCAATAAACTGATATGCTCCAACGCACTGAACAAAAAGAATACAGCGAGTTCATGACAATGTCTTACATTCAAGCTATCAATAAAAAGTTTCTTGATTTAACGTTACTGAATCTAGACAAAAAAGCAATAAGGCATCTTACCATTAAGGCTGTCTAAAACGTTCCTTTCTCCTGCCATTTTTCGTCTTTCACAATGTCCATCTAAAGCGCGCGTTGGCTTTCAATGCTGAGAATGGAAAGTTCGGAAAGTCTCTCTGGCTCATTGCACTTCTCAGACAAGTTTAAATTGGTTTTAATTTAGAAAATGACATCTTGATCGCCACTTGCATGGTGAGAGAGATGGTTAAAAAAGCTTCAGAGCATAGCCACATCTGTGACACTCGGACACCGTTTTGGAGATATTTTATCTTACTTATTTAGCAAAGAATGCTAAGATTTTTACGTTTCAGGACATTTGTAGCTATTCTCCATGACGATTGGATAACAACAACAGCGACAAAGGATATTGTGATCACTAAACGGCTGTAGGCAAAAATTAACACCAAAATAAAAATTTATTCACGTCAAAAATAAGATTATTTTTGGGCCCCCCCGCATTGCGTGCTCATCCGTTACGCCAATGGCTATTGGTTGTTTTAAAAGGGGGTGGGTTCACTTGATGTCTTGCGCCCTCTGCATTTTTGAAAATATGTCAACACATCAAATAATGCTGTATGTTCCAAGGCATTGCAGTGGGGCTTTAAAATCAGAATGCAATGCATTGTGGGTAAAAAGTAGTGAACGAATGTAGAGAATGAGTTGGTCATTTAGAATTCGGACAACACTACAAAATGGCGGACATCCGATATAGTGCACTGTATAGGAGATAGGGGGCGAATTCAGACACAGCTAATGTCTGTGCAGTTGGTTTTATGTGTTTTGAGATTGCACAAGCTTGATTATACATAGCGACACAATGTTAAAGAAAAATGTGATAACTTGTTGAATAATGGTGTATAAGATATGCAATAAAGTTGTTACAAATCTGTATACATTTCTTTGTTCCGATGAACACAGAGAAAGATAATTGGAAGAATGCTTGCAAGCAAACAGTTCTTGGACACCACTGACTACCATAGTAGGAAAAATTACAATGGTAGTCAAAAGTGCCCTAGAACAGTTTGCTTTCCTACATTCTTCAAAATAACTTCTGTGTTCAACAGAACAAAGACATTTATGAAGCACATTTTCCTACTATGGTAGTCAATGGTGACCAAGAACTGTTTGGTTACAAGCATTCTTCCAACTATCTTTCTCTGGGTCTTTCTCAGAGTTAATGATGACAGAATTTTCTTTTTTGGGTGAACTATCCCTTTAATGTCATCCACTTTTGGAAGATATAATATAAATACACAAATTATTTTTCTATTTAGAAAAAACTGACAGCTGTGGTCATTATTGTCTGGCTATTAATAACTTCAATGTTGGAATGTTTAGGCCCTGTTATGCAGCTGGTATCTCAGAAACACTACAAATGGCTGTTCTCTTCCTATGAGTATCCACACTTCTCTCTCTCCTGAGCGGGGCTTACATGGACGCCTCTGGCATTCGCAGTGTGCCCTCCAGTGTTAGCAGCAGATGGTGAAGAGAGGGAGAAGCTGCGAGATTAAAAGGGGGTTTCTCTTGTATTTCCTCTCTTTACTGTTCTTTGATCCTCAACGTTTTGTGGCATATTTGCGATTCTGCATTTAGATGGATGCCTGCGCTCTTTCATATTTCGCTGAAAAAGAAGGTATCGTGCAGCATCTGTTCTTCAGTGCACAATGGTTGTTGTTGTTTTCTGTCTGCCCGTGGTGCCCTTGAAAGCTGTCAATCAAACATACAGTAAGATTTTTTTCTTAAAGGAACCGTTCACTCAGAAATGACAGTTGTGTCATCACTGGTCTACACGACTCCTTTACAATATTCCAAATCTTGTGAAGTTTTGTGTGAGAAACCGAAATTAGCAGCTGTCCTTGGTGGGTTCCTCAGAGAAGCTGGTTGAGGGAGAGATTTTAATCATTTTCATGTTCTGCCTTGAAGTTCTACCAGCACAAATAGATATGCACTGCCTTTTTTCAGCCATTTAATCTCTCCTCACATTATTTTCGATGGGCAGCAGACCAACATTGCCTCTGCTCAGTCTTAGTATTAGAGCACCATGTGAAATGGCTGGTGTCTGGGGAGCCTCCTTCTGCTCTCATTAGAGGCCGGCAATTTATAGCTTGGATGGCCTTGAATTTCATGCTTCAAAGTAAAAGGGAGTCTGTGGACATTCTGTGAATTAGCCTTTATGACGGGAGGGAACCATGAACCTGTTAGTGAAATCTCTCTCATTTACCCTCTCCATTTTTTTTCTCGCCTTAGCCATTTTGCTGTAGACTAATGTAAAACCACTGGACTGTGGATATGGCAACACAAATAATTTCTCTATTAACCCCTTGGCTGTCGTAGCCCTTTTTGAGCCTACACATGAAAACGCACTGTTGGAACTAAAATGGCTGTAACTCATGAATTCTTTGGAAAACAGACCTACGGTTGGTCTCGTTTAAAAGAAGAAAATCAGCAGATTATTGCTAAGAAAAAAAATCGCACACAAAACAGTGTAGGGTTGGAAATGTGGTCTGGTGGTTTAGTGGATAGACTCCAGCATTATAAACTCGGGGTTGTGGTGTGACACGGGTTTTAGTTTGGTTGGCATCATGTCTCATTACTACGTTCTCTAGCCTTGATTTTCTGTCTTCTCTCTCTCTCTCTATAAAATAAAAGACCACTCCAAAGTATTTTATTTTTGTTTTTCTGAATTAGCCGTTTATAGGTTTTCATGCTAAATTATAAATTTTGCTTATTTTCTGTTTTTATTTGCAAGGAAATGAAACCTGGACAAACTAATGGCGCTTTTCCACTGCACGGTACGGCGCAGTACAGCTCACTTTTGGGTGGGTTTCCACTGGGTACAGTACCTAGTACCTGATACTTTTTTTTAGTACCACCTCGGTTGAAGTTACAAGCGTACTGTACCGATCAGTGTTGCCAGATTGGGTGGACAATTTCCAGCCCAAAGGCTCAATAAAACCCACCCACTCCAACAAAACCCAGTCCAAATTTTAGCTGCCAAAATAATGTCATAGAAATGTATTGCAATGCCAATCAACGATGATAATGACCATTTCATCTCCTTAAAAGGAACTATGACGAGATGAAAAAATATAATTAAAGCAGGAAAACAGGTCAAACGGATCAAACATAGCATTAAAGAGAGTTAGAAAATAGGACTATTATATCCAGAAACCACTTCAAAGCGACAATCAAGAAATTAACCAATGACTTCAACCCTCAAAAAACACATTTTGTGCAAAAAAGTGCCCACTATAATTAATCGGATTCAGAAAGCTGAGTAGGCATTTTCCACTCGTTCATGAACTTCATTCACACACCACGGCAGCCAAAACTGTGCAATTCATTGATGCATACAACAGAACAAAAAAAGAACAGCAGAAACAATAATGCGCTTACCTTTGAGAGTTGCCTTAACATCCGACAGAACTACAGTACGTCTTTCATGAAGTATATATTGCAGAACATATAATGCAAAGTTTAGCAAGTCCAGCAGCTGTCAAGGACGAGTATGATGAACAGAAGTAACGTTAGTAGAATCCCATATTCAGTTTGATTTTTATTAAATCATTCAACTGTTGTGAATTCAGTTATAGGCCTAGTTATATTTACAAAGTCTTCGAGTCGTCTGTCACCACATGTGTAATCCACGTTGTGAGATTTGAGTTCCTCTCCCTACCGTGCAACATATATTTGGGCCACTTTGGCATTGCGATCGCTTCAATATACAAAATCTGTTCCTTTATCGCGCCAAAACCCCATCACTCATGAGCCATCACATGATCTCAACTGTATATTGATTGACAGGTGAGGTCTTCCTATCCCAGACCTGATTGGTTAAACTGAACCAATAAGGGCTGTGTTAAGGAATAATGTTTATGACTGCACTACACATTATTTTTGAACGTTTTGAAATAACTTGACTAATCAAAACCAAAGAAAAGGCAAGCTGCTTGGGCGGGTTTTTAATTTCATAAACAGCCCAAATTTCGTCCACCCGCCCAATGCCTTTTTCTCCGGTCTAACCCGTTCAAAAGAAGCCCAATTGGGCGGGAAGTCGCCCAATCTGGCAACACTGGTACCAGAGGCGGACGAAGTACACAACTTCCATACTTGAGTGAAAGTACAGATACTACTGGTCAAATATTACTCCACTACAAGTAAAAGTTATAAAGACAGATTCTTACTTAAGTAAAAAGTACAGAAGTACGTGCTTTTAAAAGTACTCGAGTATTAAAAGTAAATTTCCTTTATGTCAGTGGTGCATTGTTTTATTGTCGTATACCTTATGCCTCTGAAGCAACCTACTGAATACACAGAGTAGCTCACAGTATCAGTTGTATTAAAGGAGTAGTTCACTTCAAAATTTGCCCCCATTGACTTTCCATAGTCATTTTTATTCCTATACTATGGAAAGTCAATGGGGGCAAATTTTGAAGTAAGCTACTCCTTTAAGAGCTTTATATGTATAGCACATATATGTTTATATATGCTCCTGAATGATCATTTAGCCTAATTATCCTCATTAGCCCCCTAGGCCTATATGTATTTATGAGCAGTGTTTTGTTTTTTTAATATTCCCTTTATCAGTTTTAGCAGCAATTTACCAGTAAGTAGTAAGGTTCTTGTATAAAGTAAAGTGTAGAAGCCATGTGTTTGTTGGATTACTTACCATTTGTATTACCATAGTTTTTTATATATATATATTTTTTTATTTTCATTACACAAATGAAACTTACAGTGCCTCTTACTGGTACCAACATTGATACTATTACACTATAACGACTGTACATGGTTAACAAATAATGATATTAACATTTTACCATATTACATTACATTCCCACCCCCCGCCTACATTATTACAACATTGGTAAAATGTTTATTTAGCTCACTTAACAGAGTACTTTAATAAGCAACAAGGTAAGAGTACAGTATAATCACCTTTCCTGGTGAGCGGCTGCAAATTTGAATTAAAATAAAGAAAAATGGAAAAAACAAACAAACTCTGGGCATCATCTCAGTCTTCTTGTAAATGCACTTTAAATTGTTCCCATATCTTATTATAGGTTGATATTTTATTGCTTAAGGTAAATCTCAACTCTTCTAAATGTAACATATTTCCCAAATCTCTGATCCACATCTCAAAAGTGGGAACAGAATCTAATTTCCACATCTGTAATAGAAGTCTTTTCGCAAGCAACATACAAAACGAAATGGCCTGTAATTGGTGCCATTCGCTACAGGCGTTCTCTGCTCCTAATAGACCAATATAAGGATCAAGTTGCATGTTAGTGGAATATACATTTGAGAGAAATTTGAAAATACGATTCCAGAATGGCTGTATTCTACTGCAAGACCACAAAGAATGAAACATTGCCGTCTGTCATTTTGCATTTGTTACATACGGGAGAAATTGTAGGATAAATTTTATGAAGTTTTGTCTTGGAGTAATGAAGCCTGTGTATTATCTTATATTGGATTAAATTGTGTCTTGCATTTACAGAATGTAAATCTGTAGAATGTTCTGTAAGCAAACATTCCACATATCGTCAGGAATGTTGCTACCCAATTCTTTTTCCCATTCACGCTTTGTGTTATCTACTTTTCCTAATAAGAAATTGTAAAACAAAGACACATTTCCCTTCTCCCCTGGTGGAACATTAACAATTACCTCCAAAATGGGATTTATACTAAGGTTTTTAAAGTTAGCAATGTTTTTCCTTACATAATCTCTGACTTGTAAGTAACGAAAAAAACTTGTAGGAGTGAGAGAGAACTGTTGTTTAAGCTGTTCAAAGGAGCAGAAGGTACTTTCTTTATAAAGATCTCTAATCGTTGCTAGCCCCTTATGCTTCCATTGATTAAAAAGCACGTCAGATAACCCAGGGGGCAAAGTATGATTGTTACATATTGGTGTATCCAAATATATACTGGAATTTTCAAATATGTCTTAATTTGTTTCCATATTTTAATTGAGTTCGAAATTACTATATTTCCATTTAGATTAGTACTATTTATTTTATTTTTTACTGTTTAGCAAGGCTTAAGTCTTATTACAAAAAGCTTCTTTGATTTTCAACCATTCTGGCTTGTTCTCTGGGTCCATTGACCCAACTTTTCTCCACCACGTCAAAACATTTAAATTAGCTGCCCAATAATAAAATTTAAAATTAGATAGGCTAAATCCTCCTTCATATTTTGTTTTATTTAAATGTTTCCTGCTGATCCTTGCAGTTTTGTTGGCCCAAATAAAACTAGATATGATAGATTCGAGTTGCTTAAAAAAGAGAATGGGAATAAAGGAAGGAATCGCCTATAAAACATATAACATATATATAGACATATAAAAATCTTGGAATTACCACCGTTTTAATGGCATTAATTCTACCTACCATAGACATAGGGAGAGTTTTCCAATAAGTAATGTTGTCTTTAAGTTGTTCAATTTTCTTTTTCCAATTTCATTTCAATAGCATGTCAGGCTTCTTAGTGACAATTATACCTAAGTATTTAAAAGAGTGATTTGCAATTTTAAATTTGACATTTTCTACTTTCTAACTTTTTATCTATATCGTCAGAAACGGGCATTAATTCACTTTTTTCCCAATTTATTGTAAATCCAGAAAGCCTACCAAATTGGTCGAGAACCTTAAGTAATGGTGGGATAGATAATTCAGGATTCGTAATATATAAAAGAACATCATCCGCATATAGTGAAATATGTTGAGGTCTGCCTTGCACTGTGACTGGAGTAATAGTGGGATGTTGCCTGATCATAGTGGCTAATGGTTCCATAGAAATAGCAAATAAAAAGGGGGATAAGGGGCATCCCTGTCGTGTACCACGGAAAAGTTGAAATGAGTTTGAGACATCCTGATTGGTGATTATGGAGGCTGCTGGGTATGCATAAATTATTTCAATCCACTTAATAAATCCTGCACCAAATCCAAATTTACTTAATGTAGCCATCATATATTTCCATTCAATTTGATCAAAAGCTCTCCAATGAGCGTCCAATGATATTACACAAGTTTTGGAGTTTTTCTTGTTATACAAGATATTAAAAAGCCTTCTGAGATTGAAATGTATATGTCTGTTGGGCATGAAACCTGTCTGATCTTGATGAATAATGGAGCAAATGTAGTTTTTTAATCTATTAGCAAGAATTTAAAATTACAATTACTTACAATCTTGGATTCTATCGGAATGAACGAGATTGGACGATAAAATGACATCTGTAATTTGTCTCTACCTGGTTTTGGGATTAATACTATATTGGCTTTATACATTGTTGGTGGAAATTTGCCTTGCATCTTAGCATTTCTAATCAAACGGTGAATCAACGGTACCAACTGATTTTTAAATTTCTTGTAGAACTCAGCGCTAAAACCGTCAGGATCAGCGGCTTTGTTGTTAGGTAACTGTGATATTACCTCATGCAATTCTCCGAATGTAATCTCTTTATCCAAAACCTGCTTCGCTTCAGAGCTAAGGCTAGGAAGGTTCAACTGGGAAAAGAAATCGTCCATGGCTTGTTGGTCCGATTCACACTTTGATTTATAGACGTCTTTGTAATATCCTGCAAAGCAATGGTTGATCTTCTTGGGATCAACAACAATGTTTCCGTTACTTGCTCGAATTTCATGTATTGCTCGTGTTGCCTGATCCTGTTTCAGCTGGCGGGCAAGCAGTTTTTGGGGGTTTTCACCTATTTCAAATATTCTTTGTTTCATGTGAGTAAATTTCTTCGATATATTTTTAGAAAGTATTGAGTTATACTTGCTTCGTAGAGCTACTATCTTTTTGAGAGTGGTTTCGCTGCTTGTTGATCTATAATCCCTTTCCAATTCGTCCTATTTGCTCCTTGATTTCAGTCAATTTAGCTCTTTCTTGTCTGTTCTTTTTGAACTGGTACGCTATAATATCTCCCCTAATTACTACTTTCATTGTCTCCCATAAAACCGAATCAGATACATTCCCTTTATCATTATTTTCTAAGAAATATATTAATTTATTTGATAAATATTCACAAAATTTGTCGTCGTTTAACAGCGTGTTGTCGAATTTCCAGGTATAGCTTCCCCTGCACACTTTTATTTTTAAATTAAGAGACAATGGAGCATGGTCTGATATTAACTTGGTATGATATTGTGTCGAAACTACATACTGCAATAACCTAAAGTCTATAAGAAAAAAATCAATCCTTGAATATGTTTTGTGAACAGAAGAATAAAATGAAAAATCCTGATCCGCAGGATGCATAGCCTTCCAGCTGTCTACTAAATTGAGCTTTTTCATGTAGTTATTTATTATAGTTGAGGATTTACTTATTGTGGCCCGAGGAGGACGAGTGTCTGATTTAGCATTTAGCACGCAATTATAATCACCAGCCATAGTGACTTGTGAATGCAAAAAATCTGGTACGATTTTGAAGACTTTCTGAAAAAAAAAGAGGATTGTCAAAATTAGGACCATATATGTTCACCAAAGTGAAAGGTAAGGAGTTAATCTCCCCACATACAATCAGGTGTCTGCCATTTATATCTTTAATTGTTTGCTTATGTATAAAAGGAATTGATTTTTTTATTCAAGATCGCTACACCCCTTGCTTTGGTAGAGAAATTCGATTGGTACACTTGTGACATCCACGGGGCCCTAATACTAAATTTTGCTGTTGCTTTAATATGCGTTTCTTGAAGAAACACAATATCCGCTTGTAATTTCTTGAGATGTGAGTAAACTTTCCCTCTTCTCACTGGACTGTTTAGTCCCCTTACATTCCAACTTAAAAGTTTCAATGTGCCGTCACCCTGACTATTTGTACTGTTACTCATTGTTGTATGTAAGGTATATTTTACGTAACCCTTTTAGACACAGACTGTATTTTAAACCTTTTACATTTAACTCACATGCACTACTATACCCATGAACTCGAACTTTGTTGTTAAGAACAAAAACCCTCCCCCCTCCCCCCATTTTTGTAGCATCCCGTTTTACAAACATAGATGCCCTCCCCCACACAATTAACATTTGCATCTATCAACTCACCCTTGATGCAATCTGGCATTATGTCTACGAGACAGTTCACCACTGATCTTCTTGACAACACTACAGAAACCTTGTAGTCTTCCACTAACTCAGATATACCAACATCGTTAACTCTTATTGTCCCCAGTGCAGCAACCTCTCAATTTCACCAATTTTCCACAGCGCCTCGAAGGTACGTTTCTGCCGATTCAGGTGATTTGAAGAACTTCGTTTCCTTGCCACATACAGTCAGAGATGGGCACAAATACATCAAAAAGTATTTAGTTACAAATTACAAATACTTACTCATAAAATGTATTTAAATAAAATACAAAATACTGCTGTGAAAAATGTATTTAATTAAAATACAAGTAATTTGTCATTTGAAAATACAAAAATACAATATTTGTTTACTGACAAGTGCAAGAGTAACAGTGGAGTTAAATACACAGAAGAAAGAAAAATTTTCTAAACCGCATGTTGGTGCCAGGTATGGTTTTCGATCACATTCATTGATCACTTATGTTGATTACGGCACCTGGTGGGGGCGGAAGTGGGAAAAGTATATCCTCTGTTCACCTGTGTGTTTAGAATGAATGGAGAGAGGGGGTGACGGGGAAAGGCTTATTTTTTGTTGACCGCCACTAAGCTTCTAATGCAATCATAACAACTTTGGATGTATGTATTGGATACACATTCTTGTTTGTTCCCTATGCCAATAAAATCAAAAAGGAGAAACGAAGTCTTCGGAGTTATGATCATTGCAAGCAAGCGCATCTGACAATAGGGTTCCCTTAATCAGCCTCTCGGCGGCGAAGTTTATGGTCAGCCACATAGTCGCCAACACCGCAGAACAGCAGATGTCTGTCAATACTGATTGACGATTTGCTTGTATCACTGGAGGGCGGAGTTCCTTCGCTAGAGCGGCCATATTGAGCGTTTTATTCCCCCCCATTAATTGTTATGGCAGTGGCGCATCTTGTTAATATTAATTTACCCACCCGCAATTAATCAGAATGTTATTTTTTGTTACTTGAACCACCTGCCCGCGGAAATTACTGCGATCCGGCATCACTAGACAACGCTCGACCTGATTTTGCCAAGTGGTTGATGTCCTCAGAGTCAGGACAACATATTTTGTTGACCTAAGGACAACATTTTTATAAATAAAACCTAAACCCACACCAAATCCCAACCCAAACCATAACTTACCCCTAAAATCAGAGGGAAATGATAAGTGAAAAACAGTGGTCTAGAAGCATCTAATCCTGGTTGGAAGATTAAACTTAAAATAAACTGTATACGTATTTCTGAAATCTGATTGGTTGATTTAAATGTTGTCCCAGGGTCAACATGATGTTGTCCGAAGGATGGCAAAAACAGGAGAGACACTAGACCACACAAGTCACTCTTTAAATAAATAAAGATATCTTTAAATAAGATAAATTCTAGCTATTTGCGCTAACCTTTTGTCGTTTGACTTTCAGTGAATGATATCTGATAGTAGTTTTTACTAGATACTTTACTTTAAGCACTTTGAGCACAAAATCAGTTTCTTTACTTACTTTGCTTAAATCAAAATACCTCGAGAGTGATTGGAAAAGGTTGCTTTTGAAACACGTTAATGTCATACGCCGATCGGTCTGCGTGCGCAGCCTCGGAATAAATCAAATGCACTTAATAACAGACAGGTCTGACTCGGTTGGAAAAAACAATCAAAACTTATAATTCAGCTAGCAGGTGGGCGCTTTGATGCTCATCCAGATACGCTATGATCGTCCGTTCATTTTTGCTAGCATTTACAGGAACAACATTAATGTTTTGTCCTTAAATGAACACGAAATGTCTTGTTTTTAATACAACTGTTTTTAGAGTGTATAGCGTTAAAAGCAAACTGCATAGTATGTTTTATAGACAAATGACAGGTGTACATCTACATCTTCTCTCAGGCAAAAAGATGATTAAACTGATTTCCCTGGAAACAGTCAGGTATGCATGTAGAATCACTTTAAATCTAGCAATGAATGTCTATCTGTTTTTCTACAGCACATCAATAACTTCGACATTTTTAAAGGTACACTTAAATATGCCTTAAAATATTATCATCTTAAATATTTTCAGCAATTTAAAGGGATGCTTTACCCAACAATGAAAATTCTGTCATCATTTACTCACCCTCAGATTGTTCCAAACCTGTATAAATGTCTAGAGATTCTAAAGATTTCTAAAGATATTTGGAAGAATGTCAGATCTCATTCCCCATTGATTCCCATAGTATTTATTTTCCCTACTATGGCAGTAAAGGGAAATGAGATGTGAAGTATACATCCTTTAATGGAATGAAAGATCACCAAAGTCTAGAACAGGGTTCTTTACTGTTTAATAAAAGTGTTTTTTTATATATATTTGTGTTCTGCTTGCATTTGCTGTGCCACAAGCTGTTTAGCTAAAATTATTATTGATAGCTCAAATTTTATTACATATTTCAGTATCAAAATTTGCCCCACCACTTTAGGAACTGTGGTGCCACCAATGCCTGGTGCAGTTATTGTAGGCGAGAATAAAATGACATATTTTAAAAAGTATTTAAGTATTTTAAAATACAAAATACAGTCTCTCAAAGTATTTAATTACACATTACGTTTGACTTTTTTTGTTAAGGAAAATACAAATGTCAAAATACTCAAAAGTAATTAAATACATATTTCAAATACATGTAATTAAAATACTGCCCATCTCAGCTTACAGTCACCATAAACTTTGATGGAAAACAAAAGCCACATCTCACTTCGTGCTCCCTGCATTTCTTCCATATGTTGTCAAACTTTTGTCTCTGTTTTAAGACATCCGCTGCTAGATCCGGGAACACGTGAATTTTACGACCGTTATATTCCAAAGGTTTCGACCTCGCCAGGTGCAGAATGCGTTCTTTCACTTGATAATGATGGAGTCTGACAATAAAAGCCTGTGAACGGCCTTCTCTCGGAGGCTGTGGTGATCTGTGCGCCCTGTCAATTTTGACTGGATTATCTGTGTTCTCCTTGCCCAGTACCCGCGTCAGACGTTTCGTCACGAACTCTATAGGTCTACCATTTTCCACACCTTCGTTAATGCCGACAATCCAAACATTTTGCCCTCGAGATCTTGATTCTAGATCACTGGTCTTTTCCCTGAGCCGTTCACAGTCATTCTCCAGCCGTGTGCATAGCCTCTCCAGCGACTCGATGCGATTTTCATGTGCCTTTGTTGCCTCTTCCATCTGGGCCACCCTGTTTGATATGCTGGTGAGAGACACGTTTACCTCTAATAACGTTGTTGAAATGACCTCAAGCTTTTTATCAAAAGAGTTACTCAAGTTCGTTATAGCTTCCATGATGTCTGTGTTTGTCGGCGCCGCTGCCTTCATGCTAATTGGGTTAGCATTAGCTAATTGCTCGTCTGAGTTCTTCATTACACTTTCATCTTCCATAGCCACCTTTTCTGCCTTCTTGTGTCTTGTCAGCATTACGAAAAGAAGTTAACCAAAACAAATGTTCAATTTCAACCGACTACAAGGGTTATTAACCGTTTATATTTTGTAATCAGTGAAGAGCTGTTAAAAACGCGTCTACTCCATTCAACACCTCAACAGCCGCCCCCGTATTACCATAGTTTAACTACAAACATAAACTATAGCTACTATGGTAAATTTTTTGTTACTGTGGTTTTACTAAAAATAGCTTAATTGGATTAAAAGTGAAAGTGACCTTTTTGTCAGGTATGGTGACCCATACCCGAAATGTGACCTCTGCATTTAACCCATCCAGAGAATAGTGAACACACATACAGCAAGTCGTGAACACACATACACCCGAAGCAGTGGGCAGCTATCACTGCAGCGCCCGGGGAGCAAGTAGGGGTAGGGTGCCTTGCTCAAGGGCACCTCAGTTGTTACCCTGAGAATCGAACCGGCAACCTTCTGGTCACGAGTCCGACTCTCTAACCATTAGGCCACGACTGATTATGGCTGATTAATTCACGACTGAATGATTTTTTCTATTAAATTCCTCTTTGTAGTGTGTTTTGGGTTTTATTCCAATAGGATTTACCATCCCACCAATAGAATCCATCACATACAAGTAGACAACAAGTATCCATACGATACAATTCACATTATAACCATTAAATCCATTACATTTTCTGTTGTATTTTGGGCAGGGTTCTATTGCTGGCTTTAAATGCTGCTTGGTAATGCCATTTGATAGTATCCCACTTTTTGAAGCTCCAAAATGTGCATAAATACATCATAAAACTAATTTTAAAAATCCTATAAAACTATGGATTGAAATTCTTTCTGGGGTGAAATATTCCTTTAAGATGTGCTCATATTGGAATTTAACAGATACTGGAGTAAAATCATGGCAGTAGATGTAGAATAAATGATTAAAAGCTAATTTGGAGTGGTCTCTTCATTTGTTTGTATACATAATTTCCTGTATCTTGCAATGAAGTTATAGAGATTGGAACTAAATGCCAAGGTCATTGGTTCATATCCCCAGGACACATGCATAATGATATACTGACATAATGCTTGCAGTAAGGATAATTGTGATCTATATTTGCTAAAGTCCTATGTGGTCTTCCTATAGTTGCATTACGGGTCTTTATGATTTCGATAAGCCACTTCCAGAATGATGATGAGTCTTCACCATGCAATTTTAGTCCAGTGCTGGTGGCCAAATCTGAGCTCTTGAAAAGTCCATTTAAAAAATTACAGCATCATCCTCAGTTATCTCAAGTCAAATATAAAAGCTTGATGGTCCATCCTGCACTTTTCATTAAGGAACGTCACCCTGCCTTTAATTACCCTCCATATTTCTCTCTTCAATGGCACCAAAGTGTGTTAAATGGAAATTCCATTTTGTAATAGTTGATCCTTTAGAAAAAATGGAACTAATGTATTTACATGGGTATATGTGTGCTATGTGCACTCTGCATGTGGTATATAACCATGTGAGTTAATGTGCTGTAGATCAGAGCGTGTCGGGCTGCACAATTCCCCAGTCTCATCTACTGTTCGAAATAAATTTGACTGCTTAAATTTGCTGTTTTATATAATTCAGTGATGTGTTCCATCACAGAGACAACGGAACCTCATGCATTATTTGGTCTCCATTCCACCACGCTCTCTGAAGTAATACAGTATGCATATGCTAATAGGTTTCTATTCATTGGGTTCGCGGTGGGCTGACGTTTTGAGGGGATGAAACCCTGAAGGTTTGACCTCCTTTGAATAGCATCCTTTGTGATGCATTTTTGTCTGATATATAGCTGCTATCTCAAAGGCTGAATATATCAATCTTAGTTCTCCCGAGACCCAACACACTGACATCCACAAAAGTCAGTGGCTGTGTTTTTGAGCTTGGTATCAGTCTTTGACTCAGGGTAGATTGTAAGCCATTGAGTACTGTATATGGAATAGATGGAAGAAAAAGAAATAAAAGTGGACGAAGAGTTTATGTGGCTGTGCCATGTACATGCTGAATGTGTTTGTGGCAATCTTTTTTGTTGGGCCAGATATTACAAGCCTGATCTCACATGAATTCATAACTATTTTACGAGGTGGCTTATTTGTTTGAATTCATACGGAATGGACTGAGATGATGTTTTTTTATTGTTTTTCTTAGCTGCGCTAGACAGAGAGCACAGCTGGAACGCGCCGATACTGTGCCCTATTTACAGTCTCTGTGGTTCTTCATGAGGGCTGATGGTGACTAAACACCTGATCCTGGTAATGTTTCTTTTGCTAAACCTGTTAGAGCTCTCTCTGTGTATCTTGCACCCCAACCCCATCACACACATACGTTTCCATGTTTTATGGGGACATTCCATAGACTTCCATTGATTTTATATCATGCTTATGATATATTATACATACCTGCCAACTTTTCAAAAAACCTTGGAGTGAGATTTTGTCAGGGGTGATCAAAATTATGCCGCGCATGCAGCCACACAAGTTGGTGGCTCAGATATCAGAGAATTGGAATTAAGTTGATGTTGTACCCTGCATTCTGGTGGCCCAAAGCCGTTGATAGGGGCAGCCTACTGGAGATGGAAAATATTGGTTACATTCTATGAAGCAGACATAGCTGAAGGTCCACCCCCAGGAAATTTTGTATTAAGTAGATGTGATTTCCTGCATTCTAGTGGATTTTTGGGTGGTCTGCTAAAGATGTGCAATACCTGAACTTATTCTGATTCATGTTGGGCATAATGACTTGTAGGGCCTTCTAGACTTGAGCTGAACACTTAACCAGAAAACTATTGTTGTGCCTAAATGACTGCTTATGTACCACAATAAAGCCCCATTCATAGACCAGTGTTTAAGATTTGACCTAGGTAGGTTGATTGATATTTTGATTAGAATGGTATTAAACTAATTCTTAACTGAAACCTAGCCTATGTTGTGAATAATTGTATTCTTAAGAGCACTTGATGATTAATGTTCAGCCAAAAATGACACAAGATTAGTTAGGGAGGGACATTATTCTTCATTCAAAGCCTCCCACCACATGGTCCATCAGAAACAAATAAAGTGCAACAAATAAAGTGCTTAAACAGTACAGCTTTTTCAAGCAATAAAACAGATGTATGCATTACAAAAATAACTAAAAATGAGGCATAATCAGTATCAGATGCAGATCAGAAGCTGGCTAAAGTCCTTGTCTATGATCTGTGGGCATGGTTATACTGGCCTGTGGCCTTCTTGGAAGCCTTGATGATATCTGAGGGGGGCTCCCATTTGAAGCAGGGCTCCAGATTGGCCATCTTTATGGTCATTATTGATGACAGGGTGCCATCCAATGCTAGGCTGTTTCTTCTCTTGGTTTTGTTCAGTCCCACAACTGAAAACACCCTCTCAGCATCTGCGTTTGCATGGGCCAACACCAGGACCAGTTTGGCGACGGCAGCAAGCCTCTCGAATTCTTTGGCTCCTGTCACCTATGGAAAATGCACCAAGAACACAAGGCTAGGGGGACGTTGTGAACTACCAGCCCAGCTGTCACTTTGACCTCAGCCCTTCTTGTCTGTAAAAAATTAAAAATTATTAATCCTCCCAAAAGATTTATTTCAAATAGACACCTGCGATAATAGGGCACAGGAAAAAACACATTCAGCAACTAAGATCTCAAATTAAGAAAACTGGACTGTACTACACTGAAATACAAACCACAAATTAGTCAAAACTATCAACCATGACTTTACCGTGATCAACTATAACACAAAACTCTTGACTGAACCTTGACAGAACCATTACACATATCATACCTTAACCTCTTGTGCAGAAATCCCCCCAACAGAGGGAACGGGCATTGCATATTGGGATATTGTGGCTGTGGACTGGAGAGCCCATTGCTTTTCTTGGTGGCCTTTGCTTTTTATGTGGCGCACTACATCTGCCACACCCTGGTGGCAACATGAGTTTTCAATACGGCAGACTGCACACCAGTAGTGCGTGTTGAGGCTCCCTCTGGTAATAAATGGCCACGAAGAGGTCCACTCATTTTTGAAAATGGATCTATATCTTGCTGCTCCAGCCAAAGCACGACTCTTCTGGCCCTGCTGTTGGATTGGGGGGGTCTATTCTGTCTGTCCCTCTGTGTCTTCTTCCATCTGCCCTGTTGGTCGTTCTATCTGTCCTGTCTGATGCTCCTCTGCATGTGCGTCTATCTGGTCTGTTGCTCCTCTACGTGTTTGTCAGTCTGTCCTGTCTGTTGCTCTCTCTGTCCTGTCTCCTGCTCTCTCTGTCCTGTGTGTTGCTCCTCTGTTTGTCCTGTCATTTCTATTAGTCGTTTTGGCTGTTCTGCCAGCGTGTTTGTCTGTCTTTTCTCACTTGGCTGGTTCTTTAAATAAAATAAAAGGTTTTGCATTTGTCCTGGTAAAGGTCTCGTACGCAGTGGCGGTTCTACATTGAATTACTCTCCGGGCGAGACCCCCTCTGGGCGCCCACCCCACCCCACCCATCCGATAAAAAAAACACAAAATTTTGCACAAACAGCCATGTTTTACTATAACAATATAAGTGTAAGACAAGCTTATATTTCTCAATTGCACAAATCCTTCAACAGAACATTTGAAAAACACAATTCTGCACAAAACAGTAAAAGTTATCAGAACTTAAATAAATATACTCTAAAAACATAAAAGTAGCAAAATATGTACAATCATGATGTAACATGAGCAGAGAACAACAATAATATAAAAATATTAAGAATAATATACAAATAAAATATAGAATAAATATTCTAAATAGCACAAATCACACTAAAGCAAATCTAATTATTACACTATTGCACTAAGAACAGAAAACACAAACTAAAACTAAAACCTGACCTTTCTGGCCTTCCTTGATGCAAAATCATCAATAATGTCATCATACGAAATCTGCTCCCCTATTGAGTGATTGATACTGATGATAGCAAGGCCAGTGAGCCGTTCCTGAGACATAGTTGACCTCAGGTACGACTTGATCAACTTTAGTGAACTTTAGCAAGCATCATAGCAAGAAGGCTAACAAACGTAAGAGTTAACGTTATACCACCAATTAACATTAGCCCTTCATTGATGACATGGATAACGTTACCATAATCATGCAGAGAGAACGTAGTTGCATACCTTTATCTTTTGCTCTTTTTTCCTCTTCTTCTTTTCTTTTTTCCTAAATTGGGCACCTGACGGCTTTAACCTTTTTCTCTCCATCGCTGTCACTGTGTTTATCTGGCACCAGTGTTGCCAACTATTTTCAATGGAAAGTAGCTAAAGCCTGCCCGAAAAGTCGCTAAATGGTGCCAGATGACGTCATGTGCTAATTTGCATATCAGTGACGTCATCACGTAGTATCAGGCAAGCTAAGCGCTTCAGGTCTGCTTCATATCTCTACTCTCTGAGCTGTCGTATACAGTATTATATTAAACAATACACCCAAATGCACAATAAATAGGTTCTTAATTACTTATTTTTCTGTTTCTGTTGGCAGTGAACTCGACCACTTAAAACTACACTACACACCAGCAGTCACTTTCGTTGAGAAGCTAAAATCCGTCTGTGCTCATGTTCATGCGTCCATACAGTTATCACATTTTAAATTATATATGCTCAAACAATGTCAATAAGTGATTAGTTCTTGGAAACGCTGTTTGTACATGCGTATCTCATTCACGCTTCAGGGTGGTCTGAACTGAATGTGCTGCTTCTTCCTGCCGAGGCAAAAACTCGCTCTCGCAGGGCAGTAGAAGTGAAGCAGAATGTTTGGCCAAGTCGCCAAGGCTTATTCAGAAAGTAGCTAGATTTGTCGCTAGTCGCTTTCTGAAAAGTAAGTCGCTAAAGGGGTTTGAAAAGTCGCTAAATCTAGCGACAAAGTCGCCAAGTTGACAACAATGTCTGGCACTCGACAATCAACAGATTTCCCATCCCCCAACACTGTCACTCACGATCAGAAGTCAAGACTAAACCAATTCACCTCCACATAATCGTTTTGTATTACCTATTTTTATTAGCCATTTCAATAAAAAACAATTCAGAAAAAACAAAACATGCAAATTATAGGCCTGTGTTTTAATATTATGAATGAAATGACTTTCTTCCGCGTTATTTGGAAGAAAGTCAAGGTGTGACTGACTTTAGCCCACTAAGTGGATCCCCCCTCCTTGTCCACTCCATTTGGGAGAGGTGAACTGTCCACCGCGGGCGCGGCCCCTCCCCTTTCCACTTTTCACACAGCTTCTGCGCTTCTCAGCAAGCAGGGGCGCCAATTTGCCAATTCCCCACACAGACAGTTATATGATAGATAATAGAAAACCGCTTAGCAGCGCAGATTATTTTTTCTTTTTCAAGTGCTTTGTGCCGCCTCCCACGTGTCATGAAAAAATGCCGCCCCGGGCGCCTGCCCGGTTCGCCCGTGCCTAAAACCGCCACTGCTCTTACGGTACATCTTTGAAACCTTAAAGAATTTATGGTCATGTTGGTTTAATAACTCTACTCTCAGTTACAAAAACATGCCTACTTCTATTGCACAAATGTAAATTCTTTGGAATACATCTTACCTGTTCGAAGTGCTGTTTGGTCCTACAGATGAGAAAAAGTCTTCATCCACACAGAGTCCTTTTCTTTGGCCTGTTAATAAAAAGATAAATGCCATGTGAGTAAATAAACAATGCTATGAGCTGATGTTTTGAGCATGCAGTATATCACAAAGTTAAAAAGGTGCTCTCCTGCTGCTTGTTATGACAGCCGAGTTTGCATTCACCACACTAAATCATGTTCACAGACATGCACAAACAAATAATTTATTTCAAGATTTAAAGTTTAACATAGTGAGTACTCAATTGGACGACATTTCATTGATTCACAGATTCATCATCAGACTTCTCGAGGTGGTAGTTTCTCTCATTGTCTTTAGGGTATCTATTCTTCTGTCGCTAACTTCGGGGTGCAGCCAGCCATCAGCGCCATCTACCGTCGGGGAGTTTGAAAAGGAACGAACGAGTCTCGGCCCAACATGGGTTTTTTTTGCGTGAGTAATTGGATGTGTGGCATGAGTGTGTGTGAAAACAGGCAAAACCGTGTGTCACACGGCGAAAGCGTGAGAGTTGCAGCACTGATTATATCCCCAAAACCTAATAATCACACAAACCTCTTTGCATTTAAAAATTTTCAATGAATATCATTCTGTATGATTTATAAGCGGTTTTCCCTTATAGGGACCTAAAAAATGTCCCCACAAGGTCAAGATCTGCTGGTATTACCATCTTACATTATGTCCCCACACAGTGATGAATGCCAGCACACACACACACACACACACACACTGAGCATTGTTAGCCCTACCTATGGTTAATATAAGGATACATAAATGTTTATTATGGGTCACTGAGCTCACCTCTGCCTAATGCTTATGGTAATTGCATATTAATGTTTAAACTACCTGTTTCTCTTTTTGTGTTGTTCTGGGAAGAGGCTGAACAGTGCATGAAGAGAAAGAAAATATGTTATTAACTGAAATGTAGACTTCATTGAGCTGTGACCAATAGTTCACAGGCCTTGGGTCAGCTGATATGTAGTGCTACAGGAGTGACATATTTTTATAGGCCAACCTGGAAGTTGGCACCACACTGGTTCCCATGACCAAAAGCCTATGGATTTCCCAATAGACTTTTGGAAGATTGCAAAAAATAAGCTCTTTGAAAGGTTTATGATACACATTTTCTACACAAAGCTGACATGAGGCTATAAACAAACTACACCACGGCCGCTTTGTATTAACGTCACCACCAAGCCAATTCTTGACAATTCTTTGGAACTTTAATAAAAACATGTTCCCTGATAAGTAATTAAAAAAGTGAAAAAGTGAAAGTGACCTATTAGTCAGATATGGTGACCCATACCCTCCAGCATTTAACCCATCCAGAGAGTAGTGAACACACGCACAGCAAGTCGTGAACACACATACACCCGGAGCAGTGGGCAGCTATCACTGCAGCGCCCGGGGAGCAAGTGGGGGTAAGGTGCCTTGCTCAAGGGCTCCTCAGTCGTTACCCGCTGGCCCTGAGAATCAAACCGGCAACCTTCTGGTCACGAGTCCGACTCGCTAACCACTTATGTGTGATAACGGTTAAATTTGGAGTAAAGTGACATTGAAATATGTGTAGTTTGTCACACAACAGAAAAGTGTGTTATTAACCACCCAGTCAAATTTGAATGGAGAAAAAAACATCCAAGTAAATAAAGTAAACAAAACTATGCTCCAACGGGCGTTTCGGCCGCCATTTTATTTTTTCGAGCTTGAGCCTTCTCGATCAATCACGTTCCTCGCATGTTGTTATGGAAACGACAGGTCTCCGTCATTGGTTAGCTGTGAAAAGGTGCTTGACAGGATGTTTTTTCCAACCCCAAAAGATGCTCTGAGCTGCAGAAAAAGACGCTGGCGTTTTAAAAAAAGCGATCAGGACTTTTTTTGAAAACACGGTTTACTCCATAGGATTATAATTTAAAACCGAAGCTAGCAACTTCAAAAAATAAGTCAATTCTGAGCACAGAAAGCTTTGTCTATTTGTAGTGGTTCTCTCTTCATCTGATAAGGTAGATGCTGAGTTTGCTGATAGCGAACCAGCCGGGTGGATTATCTGCTTGTGCGTAAACATCATTCACTGAAGCACTTCGCAATAACATGCAGTGATCCTCCTTCCGTTCGCGTCTGCATTGCCATTTGCTTGTTATTTGGTGTGAGATTTGTTAAGTTAGGCAGAGTGAGAGCCTGAAAGCCTGTGCGAAAAGCTTACAACCCTGAGCTCGTGATTGAGGAGACACCTGATGCTAGGCGCTCTAGTGATAGGGGAGGGGCCATGAATGCTCGGACAATCCATTCCGTCATTGATCCCCCGTTTTAGCCCCGCCCAAAAAATCCTGAACAGAGAATCGGTGAAAAACTGTTTGACGGTTTAACTCCACAATTCAGTACTACATACTTTTGAGTCTTTGTAATGTGTTTCAGCAATACATTTCTAACGTCTATAATGTGTTTAGAAACAATTCTCAGAATTCTCTTTACCTGGACTTTAACGTCCTGACAATGTCTGTAGTCGCATTTAGCAACTTGTATTAGCAACCACCAGTTTTAAGACACGTAAAAGCTTTTAGAAAATCACTAGAAGGTTATACTGGTGCATTTAATGTTGTAGAATAAAACATGAAAATATCTAGACTAGAGCTGTTGTTCACCACAGACCTTATTTCAGGCATTTAACAAAAATGTGCTAAAATGCTAACTCGCTTCCAGTTTTTGCATACAAAAACATGTCGACCCTGCGGCACTCTATTGTATTCAACTATATCTGGATGATAGTTTGCTTTCTCATATTTGACAGCAAGGAAATCTTTCTTTTACCTCACACTCTGGTTTCCTTATGAGCTACATGCGCGCACCAATGTGAAAGGAAATGTAATTTTTAGTTTGCACTTTTGTTAACCCATTCACAGCAAAGTCGTAATGAAACCGAAATAATGTAAGTTGGCATGATATTGTCGGTGTAGTATTGTAAAATATTGCAATACTTTGAAATTGTATTACTTCCCCTATATTCAGTCACCAATATATCCAAACGCCAGAGCAGTCCTCTTACCACATTATTTGAGTGTTCACACACTCTTTCTCTCTCTCCCTTTCTTTCTAGATAAGAGAACTTAAAGGGCACCCAATTACCTCAGAATCTGGGGTTATTTCCTAATATGATCTGTGCCTCATTTACCTCTGGGGTTTTCAGGTTTTTGCACAGATTTCGCACGAGCCTCAGAGGTCATGCAATCTGGAGAAAAAAAGAGGTGATTACAGAAATGTTGACCCTTTGTTCTTTTTCTGGTCTTGGCCACAATAGCCCTGGGAAAAGATGAGAAGACGTTGCTCTTTTTAAACAGCACTTTTCATTTATCTCTCTCCCTCATTTCCTTTTAGCTAAAGTTCTGCATTAGAGAGTTTTATAGCAACTGGTTTTCAGTTTCACACGCTATAAATGCAAGCATACAGTTAGATTGAATTTATTTATATTCAGTTTGAGGTCTGTCTGTTCCTTCAATAGGGAACAAGGTAGAGCAAGGTGTGTGTGTGTTGTTATCTGGCCAAAGTGAAGTGGGTTTTATGGTACTGATAGGACTGTAAAGGGTGTGTGACAAGCAATATCCATAAACCAAGAATTCACCAAACACTTCACAGGCACTTTGTAGGCAAGAATATTCAATGGGTGTGCTTAAAAAATGTCAAATAAGGCCTGCAGAGCGGAATAAGGAGAAATACATATAGAACTATAGCTCTGAAGTGAAACTGAAGTAAGTTATACCACTACCTTCACACAGTTGAAAACAAAAATAGACCGGTTTCAATAACATTCATATCTGACATTGGTCAATAATGCCACACCAACATTGCAGTGTCAAAACTGTCAGGATGCTCAGAAACTATCACCACAGTATTTACACTTTTTTTCTCAATCTACAAGCTGTGGTTTTCTTGACAAGAAAACCAAGATAGAAGAAAGTATTCTTTTAAATAATCAACATTGCCCGATAAGAGACCCTTTGTCAGAGGGTTACTGTAGCTCTTCTGTGTTCACAGATGTTTAACAGAGGGTCAAACTCAATTAGACCAAATCAAATTATTGATTATTGGGACACAAACAACAAGATGACACACTTTTCACATGTAATGCTTATCGTGCCAACGTTTCATCTCTGGATCTTTAAAAGCCATCTGTACTGCGTGCACATGCATACACATACTTTAGCATTGGTTTAGCGTTATGTGGTTCAACTCTAAGCCAATTCATTACCTTCATACACAATTCTCTGAAACTGTGCCCAATCTTTCCTGCACTCACATCGGCTCACATTGAAATTGCAGGGGATCGTTGCAAATTCATAATTGATTTTCTTTATTCCCAAGACCCTATCTCTTCTTGACTGTCTGTTCATAAACCAGTTTTTTTCATTATTATTTTATCAAAATATACCATAACATGAAGGTCAGCACTAACCATGCAAACTCGGATCTAGCAAATGAAGCTTCCTCATAAAGTTTCGTAATTCGCTCTGCCTGCAGTGCTTTTCTTATTTTGAAGCATGCACCTGACAAATTGCTTCCACTACTGAACATGATTGGAAATGGCACTTTTAATTGAACAGGGACGTATAGTGCTTGTGATTTTAATAAATAGCCGATATTCTGAGGTCAGGATAGAAGCATAACATACACAAGACAGTACAAGAACTGCCTGAGGATTATGATTTCTTTTCTCTTTTCTGTGCTGCCTCTGAATTGAACTCAGCCAGGTGAGCATGTGTAGATTGTACTGTGCTGTTGTTGACCATATAATCAAATTTAGGTCTTGTTTAATTTTTTTTCCTTTTTGACAGTTAACAGGAAATTATTAAGTGGACAGAGGGACAGTGAAAACCACTACACCAGTTCCTACTTTATTTTAACACAACCTTTTATCTGCAAGATATTTTGTTAATTTTGTGAACAAAAATTTTAATTAGAGTTATATTTTATATTGATAGACACATTTGAAAACATTATTGGCAATACATTTTGCAACAATTTATTTTTGTTCTAATCTATGCCTCCAGGCTAACAGTACAAACATAAGAGATCTTCGGAGAATTCTAGGACGTGGAAGGTTTATTTTTTGGGGAATTCTAGGCCGTGGAAGGTTTATTTGTGCTTTTTTCAGTTTTTAATTGACAGTGATATTAGTGTGAACATATTCTTGGAGGAAAAGGGGATTGAGGTGCAGAAGGTTTAAACATGCATCTCCCACATGTGCATCACGAGTTGGCATACAGTATCTGAAACATCTGCGCTTACCTATGGTAATATGGCAATTGTTAATGGTCATGGCTTTTTTTACTATATACACAACATTAGATTACGTTTACATTAATGCATTTGGCTTTTATCCAAAGCGAATTACATTGCGGTAGCAATACATTTGTTTTTGAGTATGTGCAATCTCTGGGACCCAAGACCTTGGCATTGCTAATGCCATGCTGTAACCACTGAGTTACAGGAAAGCTGAAAAATATTGTTATTTGTTATCAGGTGCATAAAATGTTTGCTTTTTGTTGCAGCACGACAATGGCCCTGTACAGAAAGTGAGGTACTTGTGGTAACACTTTACAATAAGGTTGTATTTGTTAACATTAGTTAATGCATTAGCCAACACGAACAATGTTATTGTTAATCTAATCACTTATTAATTTTAACATCAGAAGTTATAACTGTCAACATTAGTTAATGCACAATGAACTACATTAACAAATTTTGTTGGCACTTTGATTGAAGATTGAAACATGCTGAAAAACTACATCTACATTGTTAGCTCATGTTGGCAAATGTATGTTATGTTACAAAAACAACCCTATTGGAAAGTGTTACAAAATAGTTTACTGAGTTTTAAGGATGAATTGGCATAACCCTATCCTCCAACATCAGTTCCTGATCTTACTGACCTGAGTGTCACTTGCCTGGCATTAATAAATGTAAGTTAGCTGCATCCCATTGTGACTTTATAGCCTTTGCTCAAGTTTGTATCCTTTTACATAAAATTCATCATATTTTATCATTATCACTTTGCTCTCACCCTCTTGGTCTTTTAAAACTCACTTCTGCTCTGTTATCTTAACAGCTTAGCTCTTTAGAGACTCATGACTCTATTTTATTTCGGCAATATCCCAGCTGTATGTCAATGTCATGCATGCTGTTACGGCCTTTTGTGGACCACGGGTAGCGGTTTCCAACTCGACGCCTCCCGTTCGGCTATAATAGGCCATGGGTTTATGGGTTATCATCACACTAAATGCCACAAATTAATACTTGGAATTGAGATTTAGCTTTTCATAGGGCACTGGACTCTTGTTAAATGCCCAGCCGCAAGCTATTAGCTGTTCACAGCGAGTGTGTTAATCATCAAATAAAGCTGCAAAACACAAAATTGTCATCAGCTTGCACTGGTCTTGTAGAACTTGACGGGTCTTGGATGGCATTTATTTTTGATTTATCATGGAACACAGCAGGGAATATGGAAAGAGTTTAGTACGACAGGAAATCTGATGGTGATGGATTTGGTTTCGGTCTTAATTTCCTCCAGTTTTCTTTGTTACTCAACTAAGTAAAATTTGACTTCATAACCGGCCATTGGGGAATATTATTCATGGGCGATTAATGCACTGCGTTGTGCGCATGGCTCTGGGTTTAGATGATTTTAGATCCCCATGCGTGAATCATCTTCGTTCCCAGTATCTGCTGGCCAGTACGATGTTTTTGAAACGTTTTCCATGAAATAACAGCGTATTTTAAAAGGCATTATCATCAGTCAAAGCTGGATTTTGTGTCCACCTGATCCTCTTAAATATCGCCGCTTTTGTAGCCGTTTCATCTTTTTATCCTTATTTTATGGTCCAAATCTGCTGACTGTGAAGCTTTTTGAAGCGTTTTCCTAAATATCGTTTGAGACGATGCTTCAAAGTGTAGAAAAACACAGACGCATTCCTTTGAAGCTGTATGTTAGGAGGAGAGTTGGCAGGCAGACTGGAACACCGACCGGAACACCGGCCTTGACCAAGCAGACAGGTGGAGGAGCGGCTTGCCGGACTTCATTTGGATTAGGCACTTGGCACTGCGGTGGAGGTATTTTCATGCTACTTTAGTATCCCACACAATTATTCACGGAGCTTTAGTATTTCCATGTGACCGCAGGCATGTGGACCGGGGTGAAGTTTGTTGGTACAGTTGTCTTCCGTATCCACAGGAGAACAAAAGTTCCTCTCTTTATAAAACAGAAAATGTGGAGCTTTGGTTGTCTCGTTGTTTTAAAGGAAAATTTTCTATACAGATCCATGAACCCCCTTAAAGACTTAAAAGAAAAAACTTTCCAGCTCATTTTTATTAGTAACGTCCATAATACTTACACCGTGTCTACTCCAAAAGACAAAAGACATTAGAAACTAGGGATGCACAATAAATTATCGGCCGATAAATGGTCATTTTTAATGTTATCGGTATCTGCCGATAATAAAATTTATGCCGATAAATCATAAATAATTTACTCTGGTTTAACTACTTCATCTGCACGCTGCTCGCAGTTAAAATACAGTACAGTACTGTCTTTCTGTCGTGATCATTCACTTACTGCTATTATCAAAACATTGCTGATGTAGGTACAGTATGTAGATACAGTATTTATGAATGTGTAAATTATAGGAACAAAAGCATATTGAAGCATATTGTTTGAATCAGACTGCTGTCTGAATACTTTCTACCATTAGACATGTGGCTATTGAAAACATTTTTCTGGAAGAACATCTATAATTTGTTTAAATATTCAATATTTAAAAATAATTAATAATTAAATATACCTGAAAAGTTTGAAGGTTAAAGAATCGTTAACTAGTGTAAAGTAGGCTTGGTACATGATTTTCAGGGGAAAAAAAGAGAACTAATGGTTACCTTGTTTTCTGCAGTCAATGTTTTCAAATAAAAGTAGATGTCCACTTTTTGCCTTTTGTTTCAGTCTTAGGGAATTTTATATTAATATTTAGATACTGTATATCAGGCAATATATCGGTTATCGGCTTCCAACGTTAAAGAATTATCGGTTATTGGCCAAAATTAACATATCGGTGCATCGCTATTAGAAACGCATTAGAACCCATTATAATTAAAAATTTTGTCCACACTGGATGCAGCGCGGTGCGACCGGTGTAGACGCCACGGTGTTAGAATGTATGTCATATTTTATATTTTTAATAGAAAACCTTTATATTTTGTATATCTGTTTATCTAACCCTTGGTTGAAAGACCTGGGGCCTGTTTCAGAAAGGAGGTTTAGTGAAAACTCTGAGTATATTAACCCTGAAATGAGGAAAACTCTGGGTTTTCCGTTTCAGAATGTGAGGTATGTCAAACCCGAGAAAGCGGGGTAACTCAAGCCCGTTTCTAAAGGAGAGGTAACTTCTACTCAGAGTCAGTAACCATAGTAACTTACTCTGTGAACCTAACCTGGTCGGGAGCAGGTTTTCTTTGGTAAACCCAGAGTTTATTTCGATCTCCTCCCCCTTTTAAAGCGCAAGTGGTGTAACTCATTCATTAATACAGTCATTCATGGCACACATTTTGATCACACAGAGACCATCTCAGTGACTTATATGTCATATGTGCTTTTATAGAGGATTCATGAAGAGGCTGCATTCATTCATTGGAATATACTTTGATTTCAGGAGAGCAATTTAGGACCCGAGTGGAATTTTATCATTTCCCTGTGCATTTTTATTAAAACTGTACCGTTTTTCTTTACAGTGAATTAGATGTATCAAAATATATCTTATCCATCCTTACATCAATAACATCAGCCACCGTACGTGTATTACATCAGAGAGTAATTTTCTATGGACGATGAGAAATGACTTAATAAAGTGTATAAATAAAGTGCACGAATAAAGAAATTAATAAATACAGACATACATGCAGACCTGAAGCGATAAAGGTAATAAACAAGTAAATTTGATGTGCAGCCATTCCAACTGAAATCTGCTCAGAGCAGGG
Organism: Triplophysa rosa; assembly: GCF_024868665.1. Classification (NCBI taxonomy): domain Eukaryota; kingdom Metazoa; phylum Chordata; class Actinopteri; order Cypriniformes; family Nemacheilidae; genus Triplophysa; species Triplophysa rosa. Next base: position 25,933,433 of record NC_079891.1, read on the forward strand.
TTCGAACCGGCGATCAGTCTAATTTTGCACGAGTCTGACGCCCTACAGGTGTCCTATACACCATGACGTCTCACTCATGTAACTAGAGCACTCATGGCGAGTGAGAACATATGATTGTTTTTATTATTTCTGTTTTATTTCTGTTGTTTCATTCATTTAATGATTCATTTGTTTGTTTATTGGTACATTTATTAATGTAAACTTGAGTCATTTTCAGGACATCAGTAAATCCACTATATGCAGAGCAGAAAGTGTGCCTCACTCTCAAGCGCTTTCTGCCGCCATGTTGCTTTTTTTGGTGCCGTTGCCATGGTGAATCGTAATAACGGAGCTCCATTGGAAAGATTTTCAAACCAAGCTGACCTCATGTTACTATTCCATTTTTTTGATGTTCAATTGTAGGAGTGATATTGAAATTTTACGGAAGTTGATATATTTAATTCTACTTAACTATTTAAATGTAAACTTTTTTCTTAGCTTATGAAATAATCTAAAGAGAAAATGTCCACTGTCTTTTGATGTTGTTTCATTTGAACTGAACGAAACTGAACAAAGTGACTCTGATGCCCAGACTGTGTAAAAGCAACTCAAGGTCCTGGCTGTGCAAGAATCTAGGACACACCGGATGTTAAACTAGAAACCAATATGCTAAATGTTTTTCCTGCAATTGTTAAACTTTTAATTGGGAAGCAACTTTTTTAGTTTTTATCATCGCCGGTATAAACTTTTAAATTTACAACTTAAATTTTTTTTAGGTATAAAGGTTTTGTTTTCCTTAGAAAGTTAAATTTCAGTAATAGTACTCAAATAACATGCAAAGCCTGCAAAATTGAAAGTAGAAACCCTGGTTCAATTAACGTCAGAGTTTGGTTCGTTTAGGCGATGTGAACGCTGTCTTCCGAACCCGGGTGCGCACCCGCGAACTGTACCTGAGTCCACTTAAAAAGGTAGGTCTGGGGTGCGGTTCATGTTAACTCCAGTACGCTTCGCTGCTGATATGAACGCAATCGTACCAAATCGCGGAAGTGAACCACTATTAATAACATATTATTTGGTAAAAATGTGTGCTTGTGTGTTTGTTTCACTCACTTTTCTGAAGAGCGTTACTGGCGCGGTCCAAGCAGAGAGCTATAGCCTATAGGCTATCTCATTTCTGTTCGTCTTCAGCGTTCTTAAGAGCATTTGCAGTACATTCACAGACGAAAGTGCCGCTATGTACTGAAGCTTTGGAAACAAAACTAACGGTTCAAAAACATATAAAAGTTACGCGAGCAAGCTATGCATTTTGCCGCCTTCTCCTGCGTCGTCGTTACAAGCAACAGGGTAAACAGCTGCAGGCTGATGGACCCCAAAAATAATAATATGAACGCATTATGTAAGTGGCTACTTGAGTATCTGCTACTATTATAAGTCAACCAACAAATAACAGTAGCTGGACTGGAATAACCAAGGCATTTGGTGGTTGAATGGAAGCATCAATCTTAACATGGAGATTACGAACCTTTCTGCATGCCTTGGACCTTCAAAATGTTTGTTTGTGACTTTTCTCACCTGTAACTGAGTCTGAATGTGATGGGGTGCTTTCTAGTCAACACATTTAAATAGTGAGCGAGTGAGACAGAGAATGAGAGGCTTCATTTGACTTCCCTCCAAGCAGTGCAAGCTTCCACAGGACCATCCATCACTATATCTCTGTGCCAGCCACTGTGTATCTTGCCATCCGTCCTCGGCACCTGTTCTATGCCTTTTAGACCAAACAGAGGTGTTCACACAACTGCAGTCCCACGTTTTATTTACGGATTTTAGACCACATTTAAAAATAAATAGGGTTGCATCTTGACCCATCACATTGAAGTTTGTCCACTATCAGTTTCAATTGTGAAGTCTCAATGTGACGTTGGAAATGGAAGCAAGTAGATGGAGGGGTGTTCTCGCTTTATTCTGTTTGTTTATGTCGATGCAAAATGTAGAGTTCGCTAAATAAAATTCAAAATATGAATAGATTTCTTTCACAGACATATCATTTTGCTTCATTAACCCAATGGAGTCATCTGCATAATCTTAAGTGATATATTATGCCTTTTATGGAGCTTCGCCATGTTAAGCATCATAAAAGATTCTATGATGCACTTTTAATATACACATTTTCATCGTGCTCAACTGAAGAAAGGAAGTCATGAGAAATGTTTTATATTTTTATATAATAACATGCAGTTACTTTTAATAACACACAGTTTCATCATAATGGGCAAGCTAGTATCAGTGTTTATGCATTTCATTTTATCATCTGCTGCTTTTAAAAACGTTTATGTATTGTGCGTTTGATCCTGCCTCCCTACCGGAGCCCCAAAGTCTGTTCTGAGGTCAGTTATGTTTCTGCCCTTCAAAGAGAATCAAGTGGTTTGAAGTGAAGGGAAGCTTTTTAAGGAGCTGAGTGATTTCATTGGCAAAACACTTGTAAGCGAACCGATATGTGTTTATAGCTATCGACCTGATCCCGGGCCGCAGTCAGGGCTGGAGATCTTGCGGTATGGGCAGCAGTGCAGGTGACTCTTGTTGTGAGAAGCGTGCTGGTGTCTCTTTTCCTTAAAGGCCCTTCAGACATGTTTATTTTTAAAGCCCTCCTGACATCATCTAGCCCGACCAACCAGGGCTGGCATGTAATGGATCTGATATACATGCCGCAGTGGAATTCTCTGACACAAATGCACAACTCCACCGTGCACACAAACTCACACAGACTCGCTTTCACAGTCCCTTGTTGCTCTGGTTTTGGCTTTCGCACTTATGTTTACATGCCAAGCTCTGAAGAAGCACTATAAAAGTTTGTCCAATTTACTGATAGAGGGAAAAATAATAGTGGGTTGAGTAAACGATGACAGAAGGTTCATTTCGGAGGGACTGTTTCTTAAACGCACACACTAGCGATCGGCCTCATACTCTTGTAATTCTCCACGTCTGAGCTGCCAAGTGGCTCCTGATGGGGTGAATGGTGCGAGTGTGGCGGGCATACCAGTGCGATAAGGGCTGATTTGAGTTCACGTCGTTCCCATGGGTCTATGGCCATGCTCTCTGCAGTGGTCCGAGTACAAATGTCATTAAGACTCTGTCTTTCATGGCCTTCCGCATGCCTGTGGTGTCAGCTCTCCTCATTACACACTGCGAGTTGACCTAAGCCAGGCATTTGTTATCCCACCAATCAGAACTGAACTTGTTTTAATGGAGCACAGTTGTTGATGTGGATATTCCACCCTCTGCGTGATAGTCTGTGGTTGTTTGCGTATGTATTTTATGTACATAATTTGAATATTTTTACGTGGTTACCACCCACTGGGTAGCGTCTTGATAACAGGGCATTTATTTAATAATTTTTGTTTTTAACAAGGCAGCAGTGGGACTCCTTGTTCACTTGACAAGATAAGACATAATCTAAAAATGGCTTTTATATAGTATAGACTCTAAATTATGTGTATGGTTTTTTTTGTAGCGTGCAACAAAGTTGAGGACTTAAATCCCAACTCAATAGAAGTGTTTTTGTTTGGCATTTTGATAAAAAAAATCCTTTTGTGTTCATGGGAAAAATGTCATAAAATTTAGAGTCATGCAGTCCGAGGATGATTAGACAGAATTAGCGGTTTAGAGCAAATGGTCTGTGGAAAATGCAACTATTTTGTAGCAAAGCCCTGGTGAAAACGCTCCAAAATATGTGCATATAAACCCCCCCTTAATATTTGTACATATGAGTAGTTGACAAATAAACCATTCATGTGACAGTAAAAATTTAGAAAATAAACTTTTAATAATATATCATGTTATCATATAAAATAGCATAAGAGAGATTTATCTGCATTGTTAGTTTTTTGTTTTGGCTATGTCACACCATAGGACACGTGCGGTTTATTTGTCAACTACCCATATATTGTGGTTTCTCAGTTATATAAATACAATTTTTATTATAGCCTATTATATATATAACCAGCTTTGTGGATTCTCAGCTTCGCTCTCTTTCTTTGTTGGTGTGTTTAATCTATAATCTATGTGTGCAGTCTCAAGTCTAATGTGGATTTTACTTTGCCCTCACACCACGAGAGAAATTTACAGAGCGCTACCATATGCAAATGACTCTGGGCTTCTGCCAATTTGTGCTCTAGTTTTCGCCCTCACTTTTTCTCTTCCTGTCTCCAAAGAGAGAAGCGCAGCTGACAGCGCCGGCCACTCATCTTTTTCATTATTAACTCTTCGTACACGCGGCTGAATAACACTGCTCCCTTCATGTCCCATTCTCATAGTGATTAGGAATTCTCTCTAGATCTACACTTTCAAAACATGAAGTAATCAACACTGCAAGACCTTCTCACACTTGCATTGTGTGATCACACCTGCCTTTTGTTTGACACATTTCGAAAGCAAAACGTTGATAGGCTTAAGCCCATTGCACATTGAGTCCGAAATTTGCGTCCGAAATTTCCGCACGTTAAAAAATAAATACGACCTCACGTAGTGTCAATCACTTTTACACACTGCCTCCGATGTTTTCGTCCGTCATAAAAAAATTCGGACCGGGTTCGATTTTCTGCGTTTTTCGCATCCATCAAGCATTTTGAGTGGCCTTTTTTAACAATTCAGAGACACCGTACAAATGAGAGCCAAATACAAAAAAACGCATACGAAAATTTCGTACTGTATGTGCAAAGTCCTTTACACTGAATATGTAGACCGTTTTGAAGAAACTGTTCACTTAAAGGGACAGTCCAGCCAAAAATATAAATTCTGTCATAATTTACTCACCCTGGAGTTGTTCCAAATCTGTATACATTTCTTTGTTATGATGAACAGAGAAAAAGATATTTGTAAGAATGCATTCTTCAAAATATCATATTTTGTGTTCAACAGAACAGAGACATTTATAATTCTTCCCATTTTTCCCATTATGGTAGTCAATGGTGGTCAAGAACTGTTTGGTTACAAGCATTCTTCCAAATATATTTCTTTGTGTTCATCAGAACAAAGAATTTTATACAGATTTGGAACTTGAGGGTGAGTAAAGGAAGACTAAATTTTCATTTTCGGGTGAACTGTTCCTTTAAAGATGTTATTTTCTACTATAGATGATGTCTAAGATACCTTACCCTGCTATTTTAACTAACTTTGTCTTCTATAGTAACCTGGGTGTTAAAAATGTTAGCTGGCCTTCATCATCCCCAAAGAGCCACTGCATCCCCAACACGAGCTCTTCATTTATTCTTATTGCTAAATTACATTTCTATACACGTTTTGACAAGCGCACCGTGTTCCTGGCTGTTAAGCTCTGTAAATCTATAACAGGAGGCATTTCTATTTCTTTCTCACACTGTCTTTCTTTTTCTCCCTCTTTTTATTGCTGAATGTCAAAGGATTGTGGATCTCACAAAGGGCTATAAGTAAACAGAGCTGCTGCTGGTAGATTTGGGATGAACGCATATAGATTGTGTATGTGCTTGAACGGAAGCACATCGATCATGATACTGTTCATTAAGAGATGGCCTCATTAATCTGTATATGGCTAAAATGGAAGTGTGGCAAAGCATGTGCATCTATATTTAACTCTGCAAGAGCTGACAAAGCTTTCGATGGCAACAATAGACCGCTGTCGATTTTTATTTATATATTTATTTGAAGGCAGGATTCGATGGTAATATAAAACACATCACTGGATTCATTTCTTTACTTTGCAACACAAGCTTAGAAATGTTTATTTGTTTTCTGCATTAACTTCAGCTGTTTTACCTATAGGGGGCAGTTTCACTCTGTAACCCAGTTTGTGTTGATCTCTGAATGCTAACAGTAGTCTGGTCAGTGGTCTTTTTTTGTTAGCAGTGCGTAGTGCCAGTCCCAAAACAAATCAATGTGTTTCCCTCTTGTTCCTGCTGCTGTTTTGTGGGAAGATGGATGGTGGGACCCTAATGATGCTGGAGCTAATGGAGAAGATACTGCAGCCATTTATACTAAGATTATTTTCTCTCTGTCTCTCCCTCTTCCTCTAGGATTTTTTCATTTAAATGTGTAGTAGTTACTTTCTCTTTTTTTTATTCGTGTCTGTGTGTACGGTATGTGGGCAAAATGTAATATGTCACTCATTGAATGTATGCCAGTCTGATTTGCTGTAATTAGGGGTGGGCTGATACCAGTTTTTCCTTTACGATCCGATTCAGATCCCGATCCGAAACTAGTCCTTGATTTTTTCTGATCGGTGTAGAATTCAGGGCTCTAGACTACGACTAAATGGTCGCATTTTGCGACTATTTTTCCTGCCAGTGCGACAAGTTTTTCTTAATGGTCGCACCGTGCGACTGCCAAACTGATCAATATATAATTTTTGCGTATTATAAATTTAATGCGCAGAAATGTTATATTGCGCAAGCGGCGCATTCAGTCACTCATTTTCGTCTCCCCCCCTCAACCATTCACTTCAGTGCCCCGCCCCCAAAGACGTAATTCGCGGGTAAAAGGCGAAGGACCGAAAGAGCATACGAGTGAAGAGCTCAATCTTGTAACTGAAATAAATAATAATAATGCAGAATACAAGAATTTCCCCGGCTAAGGTACAAAACAGCAAAGATAACGAAATGTGTGGCGAGTATTGTATGCATGTGAAGCTAATCATGTGTTTAAACTTTAAGAACTAAACTATTGTATAAAGCTCTTTAACAATACTGCAAAGCATACAAAACGTTATACATCACGCTAAATACTATTTATTTGTAAGTCGCAATTGATAGAAGCCAAACGTGTATCAATGCAGCTTTCATGAAGAATAATCACTATAAAAGCCTTCAGGTCTGGCGGGTTGTTTGAGATATGCGCGCGCCCAGAGAGTCAGAGCACAAAATACTAAACGGAGTTCACTTTCACGCCTTCTTACTCTGAAACGGGCATATAAACACAAAATAACGTCAAAATTCCCATATTAACAAGAAACCTTGTAAAGGTATTCAGTTTGTTTCGCGACCAAACAGTTGGGAAACAAAACACGTGTTCCAGTATATTGCGCGAGCACTTAAAGGGGCAGCAGCATAATATAGATCTCTGTTTATAATGTTCATCAAACAACAAAGGAGGGACGGGCCCAAAAACACTCTGATACTGATATTAAAGGAATTGTGTTCTCTTATAGGAGTTGTTCACAACAAATAAAGGAAGAAAGTCGCTTTAAGAAAGATGTGCTTGAAATATGGTAGTGTTGAAAGAGAGTTTACATACACAATAAAAATAATTCAATCATAAACCATGATTTCTATTAATTTCTAATTGATTTATTAATATATTAAATACATTTTAATGAAGTTTTAGTGATTCTTTGTTCTTACCTCACCCCTCTCTCAAGTGTTAGTCTAGAGCCCTGGAATTGCATGTAATTTATTATATTGAATAAAACTATAACGCGTTTATGAAAGTTTACTGAACATAATGATATATGCTTCATAATGTAGTGCAATAATTTTGTGTAAAAAACCTCTCATAAAGTACAGATACTTGAAAAATGTACATGAGTAAAAGTGAAAATACTTCACTACTGTACATCTCTGCTCTAATGTAAAGTGGCACAAAAGGGCCCATTCTGGGTGCAGAATGATGGGCGCTTAATGGATCCGCTTCTCTACACGTATTGCGCATTCTGCAAGCTGATGACGCGCTTCATTCATTCTCTTATTTACACGTACTGTGCGAGTCTCGGGCGCAGAAATGATGCGCTTAATACATCCGCCTTGACATGCTTAACGCCTTCTTCTGAAGTTCATAACAGTCACAACACCAAGGTAAAAGATATGTTTTACATAAAGTGCATTGCATCCTTCCAACAGTTTACCGAGCCTTCGAATCAGAGGTTTAAAAACAGAGTTATTGTGTGTGAGTGTGACGCATTTTACTGACCGCTTCCAATGCTTTAATCCAAGACACCCATCAGTGATTACCAACTCCAGCAAAATACAATCCTTTTAAACAAAACCAAAGACTATTATCTAGTGATTATGCAGAATAATTAAAACATTGGTACATCTAGGAAAGAGTAGCATCCTGAGGGTCACCGAACACTAGAGTAACGTTAGGCTACGCTGAATGGAGAGTGACAGATGACAGTTTTCATGAACTTAATTATCTTTTGTTTTCTCCTCACATAAAGCTATCGCATGACATAAGGAAATGTTCAAATTTAGCGCGAGAAAACTCTTACAGCGGTTTCCTAATAGCTCATCCTTCTTAAAGCTTGATAATATTATTCAGATCGGATTTTGGATCGTCCCGCCACTTCCGATACCCGATTCCAGCAAAAATTGTCCGTATCGACGCGATACCGATCCAGAGTATCAGGATCGGCCCACCCCTAGCTGTAATGCAGCATGCTGGGCTCTGGCATGTACTCCAGTTCATAATAAACCAACAATGTTACATTATTGCCCACCGTCCACCAGTAATGACTCCAACTGCTGTGGTCTGTTACTCCAAATGTACTTCCACTCACTGCCCTCTTTAGTATTCTGCATAAGATAATTGAGTTATCTGCTGCCACAGCAAATCATTTAACTTGTCAACTGCTATTAATTGCTACACTATCACAAATTAAGTCTGAGAGCAACTGCCAAACGAATAAAAGGCAACAAATGAAGATTTTTGCAGGCTGATCCAAACACAGCGTTACAGTAGTTACACTGCACTGCGGAATAAAGACCCGTTCACACCAAGAATGATACACTAAAAAAGCAGTAAATCCTATAGTTGTTTTTTACAAAGTTAATTTTACTAAAATCTTACTAGTTGTTTTTTACAGTGTAGAGCACTTCACAAGATGTAAACACTGGTCCGGAAGGACTTCCGGCTTCATTTTCAATGTTTTATTGTTCATCATCTATCGCTATGAAAGGGATGCCAATTACAGTATAATTCCTCTGACTAGACTTTACTATCCTCCTAATTTTAAATGATTTTTTAAACTTTGGTGCATCTTTGGTTGAGATTAACACACTGAAAAAAGGTTTTCATTCAACTAATTATAAAAATTCAGGGTAAGGATTCACATCTATATTTTATAACTTGAGCCAATGAAAAATAAAATAAAAAGTTATATAGTTTAATTGGTTGAATGAAAACCCTTTTTCAGTGCGTTTTTATTAATTGTTTTTTATTGGCATTATATTTTAATGCATATTTGAAATGGAAAGTTATCCCAATGTTATTGTTTCTTTGTATAGTTATCGCTAGTTTTAGTGTAGGCTGCTATTCTTTTGAATTCAGTACTATTTTTAAACTTTATATAGTTATCTGTAACCCGTGGTTATCATTCCTGGTGCAAACAGGCGTTAATTAGACACACCAAACTGGATAAAGTGTAAAAGTGGGGCAGTCGGCTGCACCATTAGGACGTACTCGGTGCTGAAACACTGAGCAAAAAGATATCAATGGGCCTGTTAACTGAGGAAAACTACTCAAACAAGGTTTGTCTTCCACTTCTTGGGCTGTAACTACTCCCGATCATTCTCACTCATGTCATCGCAAGCGGATGAGGAACATTAAGGCACAATTTTCATATAGATGCTCTTCCGCGAATCAGAGCGCTAGCGCTTTGTAAAGCTGAACGGAGAGAATCAGAAATCGACAAGGAAACCATGAGAAGACAGTGTTCCTGGCAGGCCTAATTTAGTTTTTCTTCGCTTGAGCTGCTTTTACCCATGCGTGCTGTATTTCTCCCATCTGTTTCTCTCTTTTTCGTTAGCTGCCATTGTTTTCACACTGTACCCCTATCACAGCTGAATAAAAGAAGCGCTCATTAGCATTTCCTTCTCTACTCAACTCTTATTACTTTGTGAGGCGCTGTTTTGGGCATCCACAAATGCGGATTTGACACAGTGGATTGTTTAAATTGAGTCACCGGTAATTTGTGAGACTATGTAGATGCCACTGTCCGTTGAAAGCCGTTTGGATGCAAAGTGTTGGTGAATAGTTAGGGTTTGATTAGGTTGGTGGTTTGTGTGTGTGAGATTGAGATAATTGTTGTGAAAATTATGCTGATTATCTTTCTGTTGAAACCATAAGTCAGTGTGTTGTTAACTTTTTTTATAAAATCATGGTGAAATGCCAGTGAAGTAGTACACTGTTCACAGTCTTTACAGCTGCGATTTGTAACTTTTGCCTCTCTATCACCATTTCTGTTTGTATGATTTATGTTAGATAAAGGGACTGATCCTTATTTCCAGGGTTGGGGAAGCTACTTTGAAATTGTAGTTAGTTAAACTACAAGCTACTCATTAATAAAAGTAGTTAAGTGTTAAGAATTCTGTAGTATATGTTAATAGAGTGTGATAGTTACCATAATATTCGACAGCTGTAATATACTACAATTTACTATAGTAAATACTAAAGTATACTATATTTTTATGTGGTGTGATACACATGTGTTATTGACTAATGTTTTAAATAAATAGAAGTTTAAAACAATGTAATACATTACAATTGTATTGTTTATTTATTATTTTCATCAGATACGATTGATATTTAATACTTTATAGGAGGGGTGTTTCGAACTTTAAATATTTACCCACTCATGTATGTCATTTACAAGCTCTTCTCAGTGAAGCGTAAAGCCGCAATCCATAGTTGATGCAGTAGATGGCAACAATGAACCACTTCAGTTTGTGATACGATAAGAAGACGTGACAGCATTACTCTGAAGGCAGAACGGAATGTAGGGCTGCGTCCAAAATCGCCTACTTCCATACTATATACAGTGAGGGAAATAAGTATTTGATCCCCTGCTGATTTTGTAAGTTTGCCTACTTACAAACAAATGAAGGGTCTATAATTTTTATGGTGGGTTTATTTTAACTGATAGACACAGAATATTAAAAAAAATCAGGGGAAAAAAATGTTATATAAAGGTTATAAATTGATTTGCATTTCAGTCAGTGAAATAAGTATTTGATCCCCTACCAACTAGCAAGAATTCTGGCTCCACAGATTGGTTATGTGCCTATATGGACCACAGATTAGTCCTGTCACTTTAAGAAAGTACTCCTAAATCAGCTTGTTATGTATATAAAAGATGCCTGCCAACAGAATCTGTATCTTCCAGTTCAACCTCTCCAACACCATGGTCCAGACCAAATAGGTTTTAAAGGATGTCAGCGACAAGATTGGAGACCTGCACAAACCTTGAATAGGCTACAGACAGAAGCTTGGTGAGAAGGAGACAACTGTTGGTGTGATTATTTGGAAATAGAAGATATACAAAATAACTATCAAATGCCCTTGTTCTGGAGCTCCCTGCAATATTTCCCCAATGGGGTAAAGATGATCATGAGAAATGTTAAAGATCAGCCCAGAACTACACGGAAGAAGCCTGTTAATGATTTCAAGACAGTTGGGAACACAGTTAGCAAGCAAAACATTGGTAACACATTGGTAACACGCTATGCCACAGTAGACTGAAATCCTGAAGCACCCGCAAGGTCCTCCTGCCCAAGAAGGCCCGCCTGGCTCGTCTTAAGTTTGACAATGAACATAAAAATGATTCAGAAAAGGCTTTGGCGAAAGTGCTGGCACTGCTGTGAGACCAAAATGGACTCCTGTGTTTGGAGGGAGAGAAATGCTGACTATGAGCCCAAGAACATCATGTCTACAGAGAAGCACAGTGTTGGAAACATTCTGCTTTAGGGCTTTTTCTCTGCTACAGGTATACAGGATGACTTCACCGCATTGAGGGGCTGAGGGACGGGCCCATGTACCGTAAAATCTTGGACGAGAACCTCCTCCCCTTAACTAGGTCACTGAAGATGGGTCATGGATGAGCCTTTAACATGACAAAGACGCAAAACATATTGCCAAGACAACCAAATAGTGGCTTAAGGAGAAGCACATTAAATGTCCTAGCCAGTCTCTAGACCCTAGTCCTATAGAACCTCTGTGAAGGAGGCTAAAACTCCAATTTGCTGAGCGACAGCCAAGAAACCTTAAAGATTGACAGAGGAGTGGACTAAATGTATCCGGACACATGTGCAAACCTGGTGACCAACTATCAGAAATGTCTGACCTCTGTGCTTGCCAACAAGGGTTTCTCCACAAAGTACAAAGTTATGTTTTGCTTGGGGATCAAATACTTATTTCACTGACTGAAATGCAAATCAATTTATAACCTTTATATAACATTTTTTTCCCCTGATTTTTTTAATATTCTGTGTCTATCAGTTAAAATAAACCCACCATAAAAATTATAGACCCTTCATTTGTTTGTAAGTAGGCAAACTTACAAAATCAGCAGGGGATCAAATACTTATTTCCCTCACTGTAGTAGTCGAAAATGAGTAGGAGTCATGAATAGTTTGTCCGAAACCTCAATATGCAAAAAACAGTAGGCGAGAAATACCCGGATGGTCTACTACTTCCGCCGAGATTCGTGAGTGTGGATCGGATGGACACTTATCTATCCCATGATGCCACGGGAGCTGAGCAACGGTCAAATTTCAAAAGTAAATCAAATAAATATAGCGTAAAACTTTAAGGACGTCCGTTTTCAATGTAAGTGTCAATAAATTAATTTCTCGTGACTAAATTATGTTTTATCAACGCTCACGTTTAGGTTGTTGTTAATACGTCATAGGTCAAAGAGCATACGGGTCACATGACCATAAAACATGACGGATGCAGTATGTTGGAAATGTATTCATACTACTCCCACTCATACTATATAGAACGAACCGTTTTAACGGCCGATAGATAGGTACTTATTCAAATTCAGTACGTACTGTCACAGTATGCGATTTCAGACGCAGCCTAGCTGTTGGGTTGCGCTACACCGCTACTTTCTTAAAAAAGTAATTAACTACTGGAAAAGCTACACTGTTTTAAATGTAGTTGAGCTACCGCCAAGCTACTGAAAAATGTAGTTAAGTAAGTTAGTAGCGTCGCTTCTTGTAGTTAGCTACTCCCCAACACCGTTAGAATCACCTAATGAAATGTGAAATAAGCAGTGTTGAACGCAGCGGTTGTGTCTTCCGGCCTGTTTTGACCGACCTGCCTCTAGATATGAGATTAAAGTGATAGTTATGACAACGACGGAATTCTTTACATTACATTGGAATTCTTATTTCATCCTTCCTCAACAACAACAGTAGACTTCAAAGGAAGAACGTGGGAAATTCGATTATGAATCGAATCTGTGCATTACTGTCTAAAAGTGTGCTCTCTCAGGTTTTGTCAGGAGAGCGAACACAAGCTGTTCAAGTTTAAAATTGAAGATTGTGAAGTACATAGAGAAAAACACAAGGATACAGTGAGTTAGATGTGGATCACTGCCACTATTAAACAATTACCATTATAATTAGCTTTTATCATTTGGAAGGGTAATATAATTAACCAGTCAAACCAATCCCACTTCTTTGTCTGCCAGACTGAGGCACTTGTGTAAATGATAATAGCAGTTGGTCCAGTGGGCTCATGGGACGGGATAAATCTGCTTCCCCCGTCGCACAGAACTGGCATCTATTTAGTCATTCCTGTGTGTGGGGAGACCCGTTGAAATCGCTTCTGCGATCCCATCTGCCTGTGCTGTGTGGAGTTCAACGCTGTTCTGTGACAAAACACAAAGCATAGGTTCTTGCTCTCTCAGAGTGACCAGTGCGGTTTCACTCTGTATCACTACAGAAGTCAGTCAAGATTAACCCTCCTCACCCTCGCCATCTGCTCTGAGCTTTATTTAAACCCCCTGAACTCTCCCCTGATCAGTTCCACACTTTTCTTTGAGAACACAAGCACTTCTCCAAACTTTATGGAGAGAAAGTTTTTTCTTCAGTCAAACACACATCATGCTGCCATAGAGATATTCTCATGAAGGCGAGTATGAGGTTCACTTCTGGTCAAAAATTGTATTTTGCAGTTTAGGCACGTCCACGTGTTTTGAAGCTGTGCCTTTCCATCTTTCTCTGTGTGTGTGTTCGTCCAGGGTAGGGTTGAACGATTTAGAAAAATAATCTAATTGCGAATTTTTTTTTTTACAATATTGCGATTAAATATTCAATTATTTTTTAAGCACCGTATCTTCTGTATTATTTAATAAAGAAAATCAATAAATCATGGTAACCAACGCAATATTAGACAGATTAACCATAAACTATAAGGCCAGGCTTAAAATGAAATGAGTTGATTCATGAATTGATTGACATCTTTTATAGAATTACCTCAATCATACTAGTCTATTGAATGAGTTGTTCAATTTCTAGCCATGTAAATATGTAATAATTGTCATGACATAAAGGACTGACAGATAAGCTTGGTGTAACATGAAAGTCATTAATCACAGAAACAAAAATGCAGATTACATAAGTATAAAACAAAACTTTGGCTTTACCACATAATTTGATAATGCAGAGTCACTGTAATAAACATATGATAAACATGTTGATTGCACTTAAACACTGTTAACTTGATAGAGAATCTTTTTAAATAAATAAGTACAAATATAAACTTTTAATATATTGTATATTATATTATATATTTTATATATATACTTGTAACAGTATTATACTTGGACTAGTTGACACGGCATACAGTGTACGGTGTTCGTATCTTCAGATGTTATTACAATACAGATAGTACTTGTTTTTGAAATAAATACTTTGAGAGTTAATAGATTGAACAATTAAATTAGCCGAGTTAATAGCAAGATAAACAAACTGTAATACCCCAGAAATAACGGTACATGCTAATGATAGCGTTATATGCATTAGCTAAACACAGACATAAGGTACACAAATATTTCTTGAAGTTAAGACAAAAATAAATAGTCACACTTACAGGTTGTGATTTGGTGGAGCTAACAGGTCCAAATAAGGTTGGTATTGCCCCCTCTTTCAAGGATAGTCGTTTCACATATCCTGCAGTGAACGCGCCAAGATTATTGAAGCAATCTTCGGTGAAATGACGCACGCACAGTAAAACCCTTTGGTATCGTTTGAAAAATGAATTGTAACCATTGTTCCCTCAGAAGTTCTTCCTTTGGTAGTTGAAATAAGACAGACTTAGTTTCACAACGTAGAACACAGATTCTAGACATGATACACACGCATCACGAACGAGCGACAGTGTTTTGGGGGAGGAGACTAGTGAAGTTTTCGCGGCAGTCCCAGCAAAACGTAGGCGGGGACTATGTGTAGTGACGTAGATATGGGGCGGTTAGAGACTCGGACTAGCTCATGTCTTGTTTGCATGATTCAGGGTCGACTCCCCAGGGCTCTAGAGTGCGACCAATCTGGTCGCACATGCGACCTAATTTCTCAATGGTGCGACTAAAGCCGTTCGAGGGAAAAAAAAAGTATCTGCGAAAGTCTCCCTGTGGTTCAACAACAGACACATTAGGCCCGCCCATATCGTGGTCTAAACCAATCAGAGATAGTGAAGGGCAGACCCCCCCTCTGATTGGCCGTGGTCCAGATATTCCTGTATGTGTGTGTACGTTTGAAAATGCTGTGCTGCAGTCAGACAGAGAGGTGAGTAGCCTAGGCCCGTCAGATAAACAGAGTGGATGTAGCCGCGGATGATGAGAGATGAAAAGAACGATTGACAACTTTTTCGTTAAGAATGTTAAGTTAAGGCCTGATCCGTCCGAAAATCATTACCAATGCTCCGACATGCTAGACTGCGACTAAATGGTCTCATTTTGCGACTATTTTTCCTGCCTGTTTTTCTTAATGGTCGCACCGGTGCAACTGTCAAACTGATCAATATATAATTTTTGCGTATTATAAATTTAATGCGCAGAAATGTTATATTGCGCAAGCGGCGCATTCAGTCACTCATTTTCGTCTCCCCTCCTTCAACCATTCGCTTATCTATCAGTGGCCCCGCCCCCAATGACGTAATTCGCGGGTTACGGGTAAGAGGCGAAGGACCGAAAGAGCAGACGAGTGAAGCGCTCAATCTTGCAACTTAAATAAATATGCAGAATACAAGAATTTCCCCCGCTAAGGTACAAAACAGCAAAGATAACTAAATGTTTTGCAAGTATTGTATGCATGTGAAGCTAATGCACGAAACGTGTTTAAACTTTATGCACTAAACTATTGTATGAAGATCTCTAACAATACTGCAAAGCATACAAAACGTTATACATCACGCTAAATACTATTTATTTGTAAGTCGCTATTGATAGAAGCCAAACATGTATCAATGCAGCTTTCATGAAGAATAATCACTAAAAGCCTTCAGGTCAAGACAGTGGAGATGATAGTGGATTTCAGAAGGAACCCTCCATCACTTCCTCCCCTCACCATCCTGGACAGCACTGTGGATACTGTGGAGTCATTCAGGTTCCTGGGCTCCACCATCTCTCAGGACCTGAAGTGGGAGTCCCACATAGACTCCATTGTAAAGAAGGCCCAGCAGAGGTTATACTTCCTCCGTCAATTGAGGAAGTTCAACCTACCACAGGAGCTACTGACCCAGTTCTACTCAGTGGTCATCGAATCTGTTCTGTGCACTTCAATTACTGTTTGGTATGGCTCGGCCACCAAATCAGACCTACGAAGACTACAACGGACAGTTCGTAGTGCTGAGAAAATTATTGGTGCTCCTCTGCCCACACTTCAGGACCTGTACGATTCCAGAGTGAAAAACAGGGCAAGAAAAATCATCATTGACTCCACACACCCAGCACACAAACTCTTTGATCTGCTGCCCTCTGGCCGGCGCTTTAGAGCACCAAACACCAGGACTTCCAGACACAGAAGCAGCTTCTTCCCCCAGGCAATCTCCCTCCTAAACAGATAACTGCTCCTTAAGAGCAATATTCCACTTCCACTACTCCTATAGTGTGCACTATAGTGCCTTATTATATCTACATCTTATGTATACATGTATATAACACTACCTCTACTTACTAAATTATCCATTTGCACAAGTGTACATACAATCTGTTAATATGTTTATTCTACTATATACTACCCTGTACAATGTCTCTTATATGTTATTATCCCCCATTTTCTGTAAAATAGTCTTTATTTTATATATGCACAATTTAGAATCTTTTAGACTGTAAATCGTATTATATTGTATTGTCATTGTGTTGAATGTCTGTACTAGAAGCTTCCAACACCAAAGAAAATTCCTTGTGTGTGCAAGCACACTTGGCAATAAAGCTCTTCTGATTCTGATTCTGATTCGTGAATTCTCGTGGGTTGTGTTGAGATAATGCTGTGGCCAGAGAGGTCAGAGCAAAGAATACTGAACGGGTTTCTCGTTCGCGGAGTGTCTTGCTCTGAGAGGGGCATAGTTAAACAAATTAACTGAAGATTGCGATGATTAAAATCCGTTGTAAGTTATTGTCAGTTTAAGCTTTTTGGGGTGGAAGTATAGTTGGGTGGAACTAAACATGTGTTCGTAGACGTTGGCGAGCTCGGTTTAAGAGGGGCAGCTAGTCGATGATATTAGATTCTGGTCTTAAATGTTGTGCATAAAGAGGAGGGACGGGCAAAGAGATCCTGTATTTGCTGCTGATTCTTCAAGGAATTGTGTTGCTCTTATAGAAGGGTCGTGTTCACACAAATAAAGGAAGATAAGTATGCGTTTAAGAAAGATGTGACTTGTTATATATGGTAATTAATTGGTGGTTTGAAAGAGGAGTTTATCATATACAATATAAATAATTACAATATAAACAGATGATTTGCTATTATTTCTTTTGATTTATTATGTATAACGACAATTGTTATTAGTGGTTTAGGTGATTTTTTTTTTATACGTAGCGGGAGATCTGGTGCGGGATTCGATTAGGGCAGTAGCATATAATACAGTATCATTATATATATATGTATATGTATGTATATATGTATATGTATGTATATATATATATGTATGTATATATATATATGTATATATACAGTATATGTATGTATATATATATATATATATATACCTGTATATATTAATGTAAAATACACACACTCACATGCGCACATGACTGTATATGTATACTGTGTGTATATATTTTACTCATAATATTTATTTATTTATTTGAAATAAGTCCTTTTTATATTTTTGACAGGTTTAGTTACAGTAGATTTTAATACACTTGTGCGCCAAAGGTTTTCTTCGTGTATTGGTGTCTGGTCTGCACACATGGGCAACTCCCAGGTGTCTACCAGACTGTAACAATGCTTGGCATAGCTTGTGACCTCGCTCTGCTCCATCTCTGTTAGTGGGTTGTCATTTTAACAATACTTGGTTTGGACCCTCAGCAATTGACTTTAATTGATTGATGCCTCATAAATTTGACCTCCCCCAAAACAGTTCCTCCCTCTGACCCGTATTTCTCAACCTCTTTTTCACAGTCCGCAGCTTTTCTGTCCAAAACGTCACATGAGGATTTCTGGAGGCACTGATTGAGAAGAAATCTCTAGTTCTCCTCAAGCCTTTGAGTTGAGCAATAAGTGTGTATTTAAGCGTGTGTGAGCACATTAAAGCGTGTCTGTGTCAACGAGTCCCGCTGGAGAAGAATTCTTGAAGGATGAATTGAAATGAAAGTCTTGTAGTGTTGTTACACAAAAATAACACGAGAGACCACAGACTAGCAGAAGAATGTTGCTATGTATGGTTAAAGCCTGGAGTTGTGGGTCGTGAAACTCAAGCTTTGTCTGTGGGCTCTGTGAATTCTCACATTTCTCTCTTTTGGTCTGTTAAAACCTCTCATTTGAACTTTGCCTAATACACGTAACTACATAGAACGCTAAAACCAAAATATTTTAAGCATTTTTTCTGCTTTCTCTGCATTTCAAGCAAAATAATCTGTTCTGACTTTCACTGAACAATGAGCTCTGAAAGAAGCAATACTATTTATTACCTTTATATGTATTAATTTGGGAAAAATGTATTCAAGGCATCTTACATTGTATTCGAGATTTTTTTATCTGTAATGACCCTTTCAAATCAAAAAGAGGTTTTAAGTATTTTAATCTGTAATCTGAAGTTGGACGGTTATATATGTGTTTGACAGATGTGTGTAGACAAACGTCAGTCTGCGTGTATAAATGATCCAATGACCCGATAAGCTTGTGTGAGGTTAACAGCACAGCAAAATCGCCTGTCCCAGTGACACACATACTGTAGTAGACTCACATAGAGCTAGTGCACTTGACATGTTATGTAATACACTGCCTACCATTGATTTATCCTGACACATGCAATGCACTTCCTGTAGTCTGCGAGAATTACAGTGGTGTATTGCATTTGTCAGGATAAATCAATGGTTGTCTTGTATCAATAGTGTGTTTGAGCATGTTTTTGTGTCACATTGAGTAGGCTTTTCTTCTCCTTCTGTCTAAAATCTCTTAATGTAGTTTGGACTAAATGAATTAGTGGACTAAGAGTACAAATGCAACATTTAAATGTAATAGTAACTTTGGAATATGTTCAGATCTGTACTCTGAGATTTCAGAAGGCGGCAGAGGATTGAATACGCCCTTTTCACAATGACGTCACTTAACTTCCGCCTTTTTGCAAAGCAGTGTATCATAACATCCGTCTTGCAACAAAGAAGAAGAAGAAGAAGAAGAAGAACTTCCGTTTTGCCGTCGCGCTGGAATTTAACAACAGTGAGAAAAAAAACTGACAGAACACGTATTCAAGTACTTATCCTAGCACCTTCGCTAACACAAAAAGAAAACAAAACACTTACCTTCATAATCGAACAGGTACGGTTCAACGAAGAATTTGTATCCTTTCTCTAGCTTTGATCTTGTCGTTAGCGAAAATTTGTCTGGAAGACGTTGTACATCATCTAGACGTATTTGTGGCAGATGTGCAAGCCACTTGGTAAACTCCATTCTGAGGCGCTAGCGGAAGTAACTTCTTCTTCTTCTTGAGTTTTACTGGCGGTTGGCAAATCAGCTTATAAGTGCATTACCGCCACCTTATGAACTGGAGTGCTAGCGGAAGTAATGATACACTGCTTCGCGGCAGAACGGAAGATGCGTGACGTCATGTGAAAAGGGCGTATTGCACGTGTACAATCACAGCCTACACAAACATTTTTGAAAAAATTTAATGAAATCAAGAAAGAAAGTCATACAGGTTTGAAATGACAAGAGGGTGAATAAGTGATGACAGAAATTTCTTTTTTGGGCAAACTATCACTTTAATGCATTTACTAATGTTAACAAATTCAACCTTATTGTGAAGTGTAACGGATTATATAACTATTATATAATTTATATAACTATTTTATATAAATTATATAACTATAGAAACACGACTCATTTAAAAAGATTTCAAAAATCAATGCATTGTATATTTTTGTCTGATGTCTGTTTTTACTGGCAATCTGTGACAATAATGCACTATAATACAAAACAAAGCTCTTCTTTTGCTTAATTTGATGAATTGCAATATAAAAACACTAAAACTGGGGCACTGCGTATCATTAAACTCTCAACAGAAGAGATTTTCTTAAATACACTGAGAGAAAAACTCCACAGAACAGGAGAAACCGCAAGGGAGACTATGGTCAGTCTATGGTGCGCGTTCACGAGAGCACTTCGACGCATGCGCATTCGGTAGGGGCAGACGCCAGCGTTCTGACTGACAACCCGGAAACGCAACTCTGTGTTTACAAGCAGACGCACGCTGTATATAAGCCGATCTTCGAAAAATGTCTGATGATTTCGATATTGAGGAAGACTTGCCCAACCGAATGCGCATGCGTCGAAGTGCTCTCGTGAACATGCACCATAGACTGACAAGAGAGAGGAGAATATATCGATTAAAGTCGTTATTTTGGTTTGTTTTTTGCACAAAGTATTGTCATCGCTTTAAAAAAATTCAGTTGAGCCACTATGAGCGGATGGACCAATTTAACCATGTCTTTAGTACTTTTCTGGACCCTGACAACAACTGTAACCATGATGTCTATGAGGAGGCCTGGAAATCTCTCGGATGTCACCTAATCTTTATTGGTGCGTAGGGATGGGCATTTTTCAATAATTTCATAATAGAATATTTGAGCTCATAAAAAACGAATATTCGTTTATTTAAATCAAGTTAATAAAGACTTAATTTTTATGTTTTTATTTAGTCACAATTTCACATCAAGCTTATAATTATCTTTAAATATTCATAACGCATTAAAATTATATCCTGTATATAGGTTTTGTAATGTTGAAAAAATTAGCAACGTTGAAAAAATAGAAAAATACATAACTGCATTTAAACCTGCGCGGAAAGGTATAATACAAAAAGAAAACATACAAAACAAAACGAACAAAACGCTATGTATACTGACAGTGTGTGATATATGGTTATCTTGTTTATTTAGTTTTACATGTTCTTGATAAAAAAACAAGCATATAGGCCTATTTTACTCTAGTGTAAGTTCCTCAGCCGGTTAACAAGCCGACAGCGGAGAAAATGTGCTGCTCGTCTAACTCCCGGTAACAAAATCCAGATCTTACAAGAATATCTGGCTTTATTGTTTATAATGTTGATAATAAATAAAGTTAATGTGCTTGATACCTCCATGCCGACTGTTAAGATCATAAAAAATACCCTGCAACAAAGACGGAGCCATTGTAGTGCTTGTTTCTAGTTTTTTACGTGACCATCATCTGAGGAAGATATTTACTAATCCTGCTGACCAGCACCGCATATAAATATTGTTTTCTTTTTCGTTCATGGTCAGTGTCTGTCTTGTTTAGCTTTTCATTACATTTGCATCAATAAATAAGGTCTTTATTTCAACTAAGGTAACTAAAGAATCACAGCGCGTTTTAAAGGGGCGATGAATTAAGACCTACATTTTAACCCGAGCTTTTGTTATATAAGAGGGAATCGTATTCAAGCGAACATCCTGTAAGTGTCAGAACTGAAAACGCCCTTGTTACTGAAATTACAACTGTTATTGACACCAGGCTCAGCGAACGGCAGGTCCTGGAATGCACCTATATATGATGTCATTGATAGGTTGAACACCGCCTCCACAGAAAAATATCAACGACTACTTCTCTAGCCCCGCCCACTGGTTCACGCATGACAATTCTGAAGGTACACAATTGGCGCGGAACCAGATAGAGCGAGCAAGCAATAAACATGCCGTTAAAGATCGCAAAATATTGTGGAGTCAGTGCCTGGTTGTGGAAGAATACAGTCGCTGCATAATCTTCCTTCGGATTCCGACATTAGTAATGCGTGGTTGAAGTTTATTTTTAAAGAGGTTCCAGCTCACGTGGGGAAAACATTACCGCGGATTCCTTTGTGAACAAGGCAGAGGTCGATGATGGATTTGCGGAGAGACTAAAATTAAAAAGCAGTGCTGTGCCGTCAATATTGGATCCGATAGGAATGGCGCAGCAATCTTATGTGAGTACAACATATTTGTACTATGCGTCACTATTGCTTTGTTAGAGATCGCTTGATATGCTCTGAGCCCTATTCGCACGGGATTAGTGTTACCTGGGGACCTCTAATCATTTGTAATACTTGCAGAGGTTGTCTGTGATCCTAATCCCGTGCGATATTGTGTTATAACCTGATAATTATAACGTAATATATGTGTCAGGTAAAGTTAAAGCCTAACGTTAGATAGATTTCAGTGCGCTGTGCTTCTACATGGAGGTCTGTTCATATTCTATGCTATTTTTAGGGCCCGAGCACGAAGGAGCAAGCCGCAGGCTTGCACCGCAGTGCAGAGCCCTATTGTTTCTGTGTTCTTCTCCCTCTTTGATCGCTAATTTGAAGGCCTAAACATGCTCAAAAACTCACAATAACTTGCACACGCATCAGACGTGGTGAAAATTTACTTCTGATAGGGGTTTCAAAATTAGGCATGGCAAAATGGCTCGCTAGCGCCACCTAGAACTGCCCAGACCGCTACGCAAAACCCACATGCACCAAATTTGGTGTGCTCATAGAACATTAAGAATCATTAAGAAAAGTCTCTTGGAGCATATCTCTAAACACAACAGGAAGACCGTTATTTTTAATTTCCTGTGCAATTTGGTAATTTTTTGCAATTTCCAGGCGTCGTACTTTAACAAACTCCTCCTAGAGTTTTAATCCGATCAACATCATTTTCATTCTCATCTTAAGGCCTTTGCGGAGCTAAATTGCAGAGATCCTGACTTTTCGTGGGGGAACGTGACCCTGGCGGCCTACCAAAGTTTGGCGTTTCGCCATGAACAGGAAGTTGTTGTAACTCAGGCCTACAATGTCCAACAGGCCCCAGACTTCACCCAGACTTCACACATTTGATAAAAGTCCTGGCTTGAAGATGTTTTAAACTGTGATTAACTCCTTATAGAGATTCAAACAGGTCAGCATCATATTTGGCCAGTATGATCTTCAGACCTTTGTGACGATACATTGCAAGTTCCTGACTTTTCGTTGAGGGGCGTGTCCGTGGCGGCCTGACAAAGTTTGATGTTTCGCCATGAAACAGGAAGCAATAGTAACTCAGGCACACAATGTCTGACCAGCCTAACAATTCACATGTTTGATAATAGTCCTGGCCTGAACACATATCCATGTCAGTGTTCACTCATAGCAATAACGCCACCAGCTGGCAAAAGGGAATGTGACACATTTAAATATATAACAAATCCTACTATAATTCGCCTGCATAAATTTTATTGCCTACCATTTACTGTTTTCCTTACACAATTGTGCAGCAATTGCACTTACTTGTCTATCATGTCAATACCAAGAAAGAAATCTCTTGGACCCATGCTCTAAACCAGTGGTCGCCAACCCGTCGATCGCGATCGACTGGTCGATCTTTGACACGTTACCTGTCGATCCCCGAAAGTAGGCTAATAGGAAAATTAATAGACAAATATATTGTGCCTGATCAATGTTCAGTTTTGCAAGCGCATCTCTCTTTCTCTTCATTCAGCGGTTGTATGTTTTTAAGTTCTGCATTAATCTTTTCACGGCTGTGTAAATAATGATTCACTGCGTGAGTTTTTAATGCGACCGTTATCATTAATCACATTTCATTGTGATGCGCGACTGCGCGTGATCGCTCTTCAGCGTTTCTAATGTCAGTGGTCAGTCATCAAATGCAAAATGACTCGCGCATGCAGTGGCGTAACTGTCATTTGGAGGTCACCATACTGTTGCGGTGCATTACACTTAAAAACTGTTTATTCATATGACATTAAAATGCCACGTGTTCATTGGTGTACACGTTTTTGTGCTTTGACACTGGATGCGCAAGCAAGCGCCGCGAGTGTGGATGATGCACGCATTTCATACTGTCCGCGTATCAGGAGTCGCGGCTCTCTGTTTTCCGCGAATATAACATAAATAATATAACATTAAAAGCGGCGCATTTTAATGTTGAGTTTGTCTGAAAGACAACATCAGTGATCGCCCATTCCATACTACATTGTCAGACCTTTAGCTATTTTGTGAAACAGATACTTATTACCAAGACATTATTAGATAAAAGTAAAAAGGTAAAAGTAAATAGATAAATGATTTAGAATAAATAATTGACCTTGTTGTTATTATTAGGGCCTATTTATAACATTTCCATCTATATACTGTATTTACTTAATAAAAGTAAACCAAATAAATGCATCATAAATAACAAATCTTTATACAGTAAATACCTAAATAATTAGGGTCTTGTTAAACTTATTGTTAACCACGTTTTAATGTCAAGCTGTCATGTGTGAATTAGTCCTTGAGCTGGTGTTTGAATTGGTGATTTTCACCTCATTTTGGCACACTGAAAGTGGCAACTCTACATGTTACAGAGTTTGCTTAGTTGCATCAGAAAAGTGGAACAAAGAATTTCAGGTAATTCAAACAGACCCACAATTATAGGCTAAATAAAAGGCCATAAGCTGGAGGTTCAATCTTGGTTTTTTTTATTTTCAACTTTTTGAGTGGTAGATCTTGCCTTTCAACAATTCCGAGGTCGGGGATCATGGGCCCAAAAAGGTTGGTGACCACTGCTCTAAACCCACCGTGAAGTCATTTATTTTCACTTTCCACTGCACGTTCTGTGCAGTTTTTTCCATTTCCAGGTGTCCTACTTTAACAAACTCCTCCTAGAGCTTTAATCAGATGAACATCATATTTTGTTAGTCTCACGTCAAGTTTTTTGTGATGCTAAATGGCGTAGACCTTGAACGTTCATGTGCCGGTTTCGTGCACACATTTGTGCATACGAACGCTTAGTGAATGAGACCCGTTGTCCAGTCTGCTCCAAACTTAACATGTTTGATAAGAGTCATGCCCCGAAAGACGTGTTAAATGTGTCAATAGTAACCTACGGTACTGCGCCACGAACTGGCAGCAGGAAATCTGGTACATGTAAATAAATTAAAGTCTTTCTATAATATGACTTCCTATATGCGCATTGTCCACCGTTGGCTCTTCCTGAGGCCGATGGCTGGTGGTTGCACCGGGTTGCGGTGGCACTTTCCGCGAGTGCCCGAACATCGCTGCTCGCAGCTTTAATTGTATTTGTTCCCCATTTAATAAAACATGAAAGAAACAGAATAAATAAAAATGTTTCTCATATTGGCTGCTGTCACTAAGGTGCTGTGTTTGTAAGTCCGCTATGATAAAGCGTCAGCTGCATTAGCTAATAAATATATTGACATTGTTTGTGACGGCGTTTGACTTTAGAACAAACTCGACACATCTTTCTGTTGTTTCATCTATTAGTGCACATGACACTTTCAGTTGAATTGTTGTAAATGTCAGGGAAGTTTGGTCTGTACAAACACTTCAGATCTGAACGCTAGGCTGCTGTAGAGATCCACCTGCTGCTCTTTTACAGCATAGCCCTGCTACCACCGACCTTGCACTTTAAAATAATTTTATTTTAGTTAAGTTGTTGTTGCTCTTGTGCAATAGATGAACAACAGTTTATTTGTATTTGGATACTATATATTTAGAGGCTATTTTGCGGGAGTTCCACCATTCTCCCGCAGCCCGCATGCACACACGAGTGTCTTACTACCCACACCCATCAAATCTTGTTGAAAACATTCATTCCCTCGCTATTATTTTATTTATTAATGACGTCATCGACTAGTCGACATCGACGCGACTTTTATCACATAATAGTCGACTTCAAATAATCTGAGGTCGTTTAACCCCTACTGTGAAGTAGCATCCACGGAAACCCCCAATACCAGGGACACATTTATTGAAGTCAGTAATTGTTCTTTTGAAATATGTGCCTTGGTGTTTGTTTACAAAATTGCTTTATAAGGTTTTTTTTGTATTTTGGAAGTAATATAACGCATACAGTTGACACTCAACCCAGTTGGAAATGCAGCCCTCTGTGTTAACCTCACTTTTCCTTTGTATTCTCTATTGTTTGTGTGTGTTGGGAGTCAGTCAATTTACAGTACAATTCATTACACAGACTTGGAGTAGTTCTGCAATGAAATTAGGAATGCATTTCTAAAGTTGTGTCGCAATTAAGAATAACTATTAAGAATAACTAACAAACTGTGGTTTGCCGCTCTTATGTGAAGGCTTGTCAAATATGGTAATGAACTTTCATAAGTATGCTGCACTGTTCTTAATTATTTCTCTTCCGTATGTACTGTAGCTTTGTTAATGTATTCCTTATAGCGGATAAACATTTCAAAGCACATTTGGTCTAGGATTGGATATATACCCTATTAGTTTAGACTTGTTTATCATGATGTATGAGGTATAAACTAATCCAAAATCAGTGCTGCATACTGATGAATGTTTTTTACACATAAACATAAAACGGCATACTGTAAAGTGTGGTTTGATCCTGTGGTTTCATGAGCAATATCTTTATTCCTACTGTAGTCGCATGTGCAATATCATAATTATATTGTAAGCCATATCATCATGACATATATGCATGTTTATGGCACGCTTTATATGGCACTGCTAGTTTCTTTTGCAAATATTGCTGTTTTTTCAAGTAATGCTGTGTGTGAAGGACAGCTCCATTTATTCTATATTAAATCATTTTAAAGTATGCTGCAAGAAAATGGCTCTTTTCCCCCAAAGTTCTTGTTTACTGGAAACTCTTTTTAGCTTCCCCTGTTAATCTATGCTTAAGGGTTATGGCGAACTCTCGGCGGTATATGGGCTTATTTACTTTAGCTCGCTCATTTATTTTCTAAACAGCGCTGTTTTGAGCTGTCTCAGAGGCGCGTAGCTAAGACTTATGTGATGCATACTGCACTTATGAAACTATTAAGCCGCATGCTTTCGGTGGTGCTGTTGGGAATATGAATGCATGGGAATGCAGGGCGAGCTGAGAGTAGGCGGCATGACTAATTCTGGGATTTCCTGTGTGCGGTCGACAGGCTCGGGCCGTCCTTCACGCCTGGCTGATGAGACGATATGCCCAGCGTCCTCCAGATTTCTCTGCTGGTGGTGTGGGGAACATATCAATGAGAATGCACATACAGTAGCTACAGTAGCGGTGAAGCGCAACTAGAGCAGTGAAA
Organism: Triplophysa rosa; assembly: GCF_024868665.1. Lineage (NCBI taxonomy): Eukaryota > Metazoa > Chordata > Actinopteri > Cypriniformes > Nemacheilidae > Triplophysa > Triplophysa rosa. The sequence goes on from NC_079891.1 coordinate 25,960,903, forward strand.
GTAAACATTGTCATGCTGCAACATACATGTAACCAGACTTCTATCTAGGGCTTTAATATTTTTTTGTGCAAATAAAAATGTATCCAAACGCTTAAGAAAAGAACAAAAATATACTATGAGAAAGAAGAAAAACACTCTAATAATGAAAGCAATAAAGTGTCTACTTTTTCATTTTTGCAAATCACGGTTCATGAATTTGCTGCAAGAGTTTTTTTATTTGCGCTTTCAGAGTTTTCGTTTATGGTCCTCAAATTTTTGTTCAGCTTTTTGGCACAAACCAAAAAAGTACTTAGAATATTCCTGTTTGATTTTATGGTGACTAAGTGTTTTACACAGTGTTGCAGTGATTATTATAAATGATTTATCCGTGCACACCATTAATTAATTTGCACTAGTAATCTTTAAACGAAAACATTAAGCTCACCCTCTCAACAACACCACATGACGTAAGCAACAAAAATGAGGTAGGACTATACTGACTGTCCAATGGCCAGGCATTTTTAGCCCTGCCCTCCAGGCCCAACTTACAATAAACCAATCAAGAAGGGAAGGGCAAAATAAAGCCCCGCACTACATTTTTTTCTAATTTCAGAAGTCGTTTCACTCGGATATACGTCATGATATGGAAAAGAAGTCAATCGCAAATTCCGTTTCATGGTGACTTTAAGTACTGAAGGTAAAAAACACATAAAAAATATATTTTATGAAATGTAGTGAAAATGTAGTTTATATTTAAAAAATATATGCTTTATAATGTAGCGAAGTAAAATTTTCCCAAAGTAAAAACACTGATGAAAGAAAAAGATACTTAATAAATGTACTCAAGTAAAAACACTCAAGTACTTTACACCTCTGTGTGTGCGCGGGACTTCTCTCTCTTCTCTCTTATTGGCTGATAATTGTCATTATCAGTGTTTTTCTTATTTTTTGTTTGTTTATTAAAAGTTTGCATTTATTTTGAGTTAATATTTATAGGCACGAATAGAATCCCATAGTATATCAGTAGTAAAATGTATAATATTTATACCCACCAACTTATCCCACATACAGTATATACTTGCAAAAACCTATACCTACGTTTTAAATATGTATTTTTGTTTGTTACATGAAACTTTTATTTCAAAAGGAAAATCCAGTTTTTCATGATATAGCCGTTTAATTATGGGTTTTCCCAGCAAAGATGAGTGATTATTCATTTCTTTCATGTCTAGAGTGATTTAGCATTCCATTGGAAATAAATGGAGTACAGTCGTGGCCAAAAGTATTGGCAGTGACATAAATGTTGTGTTTTGCAAAGTTTGCTGCTTCTGTAGGCCTATTTGTAGATTCTTTTGCCACGTTTCTACGGTGTACTGGATATCTTAAGTTAGCATATCTAAGGCGTTTATTGGCAAAAACATAATATATGCAAAGAGTCAATATTTACAGTGTTGGGCCTTGTTTTTCATAACCTCTGCAGTTCACTCTGGCATTCTGGATATTAGGGCTGCAACGACGCGTCGACGTCGTCGATTACAACGTGCGTGAAATGCGTTGACGTGTCGTATTATTTACGTTTATCTGCTGTAATAGCAGTTTCTGTTCCCGGGCGTGTGTAAGTTAATCAGCAGAACAAGAGAAAGTATAATACACCCGACAAACAGCGAGCGAGAGCCTCGGACGCAGTAAGTTAGTGAATGGACTGAGGAATTCCCCCTAACGTTACCCCCGGAATGCGATCATCATCATGGGCATGCAATCACAAACGGACAGAGAAGGGAACGTGGATGTAGACTTTCATAATAAATTACTTTATTTTAACACTACGCTTTAGATTAATGATTTACATTAACGCTATTGTACTAGTGTACGTTAGTGTATGTGAACCTTTGCAGATTGTGACCCTGCTTAAATTACTCTTAAGCTTCAAAAAGGACTAACTATCATGAAGCCACCAATGCACTTTTTATGTCATTTGATAGCTTTATGCGAGGAATAAACCAATATAGCATAATTAAGAGACTCTGACCTCCGCTGGTGCTGTCTGTCAATCTCCAGTCAGCATGCGTGTGTACGGTGACGGTCAGGACGCTACTCTTTCCAAGATTTTCCAATGTTTTCATTATTCTTCATAATGACAAGATGATAGTCTATGGTTTTGTTTAAAATGTATTTCGCTAGAGACTGTGAGTTAACGTTACTCCGTGAGTGTAGCTTATCTTATTAGAAGCACTGGAAGCGGTCTGTATATTTTGCGTCTTCATACGAAATAACTCTTTTTAAACCTCTGATTTAACTGTAAACTGTTGGATTGATGCAACGCACTATGTGTTAAACATGTAACATATCATCTCTTCTCGTTGTGTTCTAACTATTATTTACTTTGGGGAGCAAAATGATCCCCGGGACTTCAGAAGGAGTAGGTGCTTTAAGCGCATCATTGTGCGTCCGGGATGCGCATAACTGTAAATAGCGAAGCAAATGCATTAAGCGCATCATTCTGAGTTCAGGGTGTGCGGGCTCGCTTTAACGCCATTCTGCATTAGAGTCTTTTATACGGTGATAGTTTTGTACAATAAACAGAGACAGATAGTAGTATTTTTACTTTTACTCAATTACATGAGACTGAAAATAGAGTCGGATATTACTTGGAGGAAAAAATACAGAGCATATATCATGCTCTAGTATTTCATAAACACATTTTTAAATGTTTTTCAAAATGTTAAAACAACAATATTTATTTTTAAAATGTAGTGGAGTAAAAAGTATGATTTGCTTTATAATGTAAGAAAATACTAGAATTGATTGTTTATTTGCAAAATTTGCCAAAGGATTAATAAAGTAATCCAAAAAATCTTTATTAGATAAAAAAAATCGTTAGATTAGTCGACTAATCGAAAAAATAATCGTTATATTAGTCGACAATTAAAATAATCATTAGTTGCAGCCCTACTGGATATTAGCTTCTGGGTCAAATCCTGACGGATGGCGGACGTTTCTTGCCTTATTAGTGCTTTGAGTTTATCACAATTTGTGGGCTTCTGCTTATCCATTCGCTTTTTGAGGATTGACCACAGGTTCTCTATATGGGATTGACATCTGGATAGTTGCTTTTTTTGTAATTATTTAAAATGGATCAGATTACTCTGCATAATAATCTATAAACAATGTGAATGAACACCACAGCAGTTTAAGCAGAAACTTTGCACAACACAGCATTTATTTCATTGCTAATACTTTTGGCCACGACTGTACAGAGTTAGTCATATTTTGAGCTATTCTTTCCATATTAATTTCACAGCTCTCAACTCTAAAAGTTATTTTTAAAGAAGCATGACTAAGAGCTCTCCTGAGTTATGAACGGGCAAGATCTAAACATTCATTATTTTACTGCTCTGCGTGTTATCTACAAATGATCAGTATTTTCTTTAGTAACAGGAACAACATTCATATTGACATTAACGTGTGTAACCAAATGGAAATTGTATTTGCTGAATGATGAAAAGAAGCATTTGTTTTATTCTTTGGATGCTATCAATGCGTCATTAAGGAGATTATGATTGTTTCGTTTTGCCAATGTAAATATTTGTCAAGGAAAGACTTTGCATTTTAAAGTTGCATTTTATCAATATATATATAGTGCTGGGTTCCCAGCTGGTTTATCAGTGAAGACACAGCCAACACACGCAGCAGAAATATTCCGAAATTCAGAGAGCAATCAGTTCTCCTGCCAAGCCAAACAACAGCAGAATAAGAGTTAAAAAATGCATTAAAATGTGCATGATCTCCGTGCTTATCTTAATGGATGCTGTCATAGGTTTATGACTTTTCTCAAGGTGCCTTTGTATGGCTTCTTTCTGTTACAGTTTTATGATCGGCTATTCCGATGTATGAGCTCTAGACACTCTGGTTTATCAACAAATGTTCCAATGGTCATTTTCTTCAGTCACTCTTTAACGTCCTCTTGTGAAAGTGCTGAACAATGGCATGTCTTCATTAGTTTAAAAGCAGAGAAATGTGGATTTATTAGCGTGTCTGGATAAAACAGCTTTGCTTTGTTCCCGATTAACAGGTTTGGAGAGATTCCTGTTGCCGTCTCTGCAAGGGTCCCAAATGGGTTTTGTTCCAGTATTTTGGTATTGATATGCTAATGTTTTAATTGGCAGTGTGAGACAAAACTAGGATTGCCTGTAAATACAAAAAATAGATTATGAAAATTGATGATTACTTCATAATGTGCTCTGCTGGAAGATAGAGCTTTGCCATCCCTTTTAATGTTTTTAAAGTACTCAAGAGAATGAATTCACATAATTTGGGGGCATTTATTTGTATTGCTAATGCGACTGCTTAAAGGTTGGGTTCTGTGTTGAACTTAGTATTGAACTTCTTGTGCATACTGTAACTCGTAGTCATTTTTGGCCTAGCAGATGATAAAATGATTGATTTGCACTGAAAGCATTACTGCATGAGCATGTTGACATTTTTTTAAGAAAACAAGTATTTACTATAAAAACCCTAGTCCAGTTTACCTTGCAGCTTCACCACCAAGACATCTGTTTTTCTTTACATCTGTCTGCCCCCATTCAACATGGAGAAAGCCAAGAATGAAGTCACTAGAGAAATATTTTCGGCCTGAATGCATTTAAAGAATGTGCTGATCTTGATATTATATCCTATTTCCATGTCTCTTCGACTTTGTTTTATCATATTGCTGTAGGGCTAAGTGTGTGTGCTCAGGAGAGAATCTCGTGTTCTATATTTTGTAGCTGTGAAAGTGTTCAGGAATGTTAATTAGAATGAGTAGACAACTTTGTAGATAACTCAGGCCAAGATCCGCAAGGGGCTTTTTCTACATTATGGGTCATGATGACACAGCCTCTATAAATAGATATACCATAATTCCCCTCTTAATAAAGAGCAGCATGAGCACATCTCAGTCACATCACAACTAAAGGTGACACAATGATGATAAATCAGTGTTGCACTTCAGAATCACTTTTTACTGCAGTCTTCTGAAAGAGTTTAGCTGCAAACAATCAAGACTGGTGCGAATCATTTCTGTGATGTTTCTGCTCCCTTTGATGGTTTTCTGTCTATCAGTCACGCCCTGTGGATGATGTTGAATCATCAGAGTGGCAGAATGATGGAATAGAAACAGCGAACTCACGAACCTGTGTGACTCACTATTTACACTGTCTACCATCTATCACATGGATCATTATACTTCTTTCTTTCTTTCTTTCTTTCTTTCTTTCTTTCTTTCTTTCTTTCTTTCTTTCTTTCTTTCTTTCTTGCTCTTTCTTTCTTTCTTGCTCTTTCTTTCTTTCTTGCTCTTTCTTTCTTTCTTTCTTGCTCTTTCTTTCTTTCTTTCTTGCTCTTTCTTTCTTGCTCTTTCTTTCTTTCTTGCTCTTTCTTTCTTTCTTGCTCTTTCTTTCTTTCTTGCTCTTTCTTTCTTTCTTGCT